>NW_025952200.1:0-2000 GCF_023119035.1 Salvia hispanica | reverse complement strand
GGGAGAACGTGTCTGCTGTGATACAAAAGAGAAGGATGCCTTCGAAATGCACAGACCCAGGTATGTTCACATTACCCATTTCTCTAGGAGATATCAAAGTCGAGCATGCTATGTGTGATCTAGGGGCGTCTATAAATGTTTTACCGCTTTCAATCTACAAGAAACTGACAGGGGTTAGGATGGTCGCCACTAAGGTGGTAATCCAGTTAGCAGATAGAACTTGCATCTGTCCTGAAGGTGTGTTAGAAAATGTCATAGTTAAGGTGCATGATTTTCTATACCCTGCTGATTTCTATGTTATCAAAATGAATGATAATGAGTCTGCTGAGTCTAGTGGCGTGCTTTTAGGGAGACCATTCTTGCGCACTGCTAAGACCATTATCGATGTCTTCGATGGAACAATTTGCTTGGATTATAATGGGGAAAAATATACATTTAGCATAGATGAGGGAATGAAAAGACCATTAGATGTTGAGAATTTGTATGCTATAGATGTTATTAACCCCTTGGTCCAAGAATATCTTGAGACAGAATTGATACATGAACAAATTGACAACTCGGAGTTGAGCCATTTAATCGATCGAGAAGTTGTAGGGTGGTGTGCAACAATGAACACAACGGAATTGACAGATGAGGAACTAACAGAGGCCATCATGGAGTTTTGCAGAAATCCCGAGTCAGCTAGATCAAGGGGATCGGCCCATGTGGCTAGTCTGGAGAATTCTCCTGAGTCTGGGAAGGAAACATTACCTGATATTGCAGAAAAAAATCCCTTGCCCCAGGAAACGAATAACACAAGGAAGGAACTGAAGACACTCCCACCAGGCCTCAAGTATGCTTATTTGGAGGAGGATGAGGCATTCCCAGTAATAGTCAACAGTAACTTTGTTGGGGTTTGTATACTAAAAGATGCTTCGAGCGTACATGCCTTTGTACAGTCAGCTTGTGCATGTATACGAGAAACGCCACATCCACTTGTTTACCTATTTATGAGAATAAATAATATAATATAAATGGTTTATTATTGAAATATGATAAACAAGTCTAAGGCTTTTTACTAAGAAGGTCAAGTAGGGAAATTCGATGAATCTCCTCATGAGTTTTCCAGTAGGGGACTTGGCCAGATCTAGTAAGAAGAAAAACGTATTCACAACCTAGATAGGCTTTGGCTACCTATTGGAACGGTTGCGGTGTTTGTGATAATTCTCTCTTACCTAAGATGAGATTAGTAACACCGGTGTGGTAAAGCACTGAAAGGATCTAATCCGAAATGTATTCTTTATTGCTATCTACTGAAAGAATATATTTCAGAAAGTTTAGTATTTTCTAGTCTATGATATTAATATCAATATTGTTTATTCAATCAAACGCCACTTTGACTTATCAATATGTGAGAGTTTGTACGTAACTCAAGTTCATGATATCTTGGGTGGTAGTAATTGAATAACATGAAGGTATTGGAATATTATTTCATAGAATTCGCGTGCCCAGTGTGGTATGATTAAATCCCTAAAAGGGTGATCCCCAATGAGGTGTTTGAAAGAGGAATTTATTATTCAGAAATCTGCGCAGTTGGAATTTATTCCACGAATAATAAATAAAGTTTCAAACTAGAAAAACTCTTTGGAGAATTAATTTAATTCTAGTCACATAGCAGACAAAAGAATTAAATTGATGGATCAAGATAATCTTAAACGCGGAAAATATTATAAAATAAAATGGACCCAAGTTATTTGTAATTTGGTGATTTAAGTGGGAGTGCAATATTATTCTTTAGTGGAATAAAATAATATTCCATTGATAATATATTAAATCATGGGTCATTTGATTTAATTAGCAATTTATCTAATGGGTGAGCCCAACACTTAAGTCATTCCATGGATCCCCTTACTAGCCCAATAAGGTCCACTATAAATAATGAATGAAAGGGAAACCCTAGCACACAATCCAAGACAACACAAAACCCTAACCCTAGCCTAGAAATCGGCGCCTCCTCTTCT
>NW_025952199.1:0-1011 GCF_023119035.1 Salvia hispanica | reverse complement strand
ATGTCAACAACTTATAGTTGACATTATATGTGTATAGTTGATATGAATTGTATATGTAGTTGACATTATATGTGTAGTTGACATGAATTGTATATGTAGTTGACATGATTGTACATATAGTTGATATGAAGTTTTTTTGGAGATTCAACTACCTAAGTTCAAGTTTGCAGAAATAGGAACAAATCCAACCTCAAACAAGCAAATAACTGAATAAGCAAACACAATTTGATGCAATATATAATGCATTTATCACAATTAACACCAAATACACTTTCCAGAAACACAAAGCATAACAGAAATTGAGAATTGATTTATATACCAACACCACCATAAAAAAAATCTGAAAAATCAGAAATGGGCGAAGTCGGTTACAGCAATCCGCTACAAAATTCTAAACTTATTTTCATATAGCAAAGAATCAGCAACTCCATGATGATCACAGATCTGACCTCGCTTACGCTCGCAATTCACGTTGGAGAAGGCGAATTCCCCTCCACCGCCGCTAGATTCAATAATCGAGATGATCTCCTGCTCCGGCAGTGGAGATTTCTAGGGTTCGCGGCGTGCGATTCTCCGATTGGGGAGGAGGATCGCGGAGATGAGGGAACTAGAGGGTTTCGATTTCCTCGGTGCTGAACCAGCCGCTGTCGGCGGAGGAAGTGCTGAGGCGGAGGCGGCTGGGGATGTATCGTTTCTTCTTCTTCGAGCGGCGGCGGATCTTTTCCGGCGGCAGGATTGCAGAGTGGTGGCGATGTCTCTGCAAATTCTGAGCTAGAAACGCTTCGCTATTGCTGATTGGAAAATTACCATTGTGTCCTCTCATAATTAATTAATCTAATAATATTTATTGTGTGGCAAAATCTGGACCACTCATTTAATAAAAATGAGTGGCTCAGATTGCATCTCATTTCTCAATTAGGCAAAATAATCTCATTTGATCACAATCATATATATATATATATATATATATATATATATAGGTTTGTGTTAAAATGACAACTCCTCTTAAAA
>NW_025952198.1:0-6000 GCF_023119035.1 Salvia hispanica | reverse complement strand
TTATATTTCAAATTACAAAAATTAAAGTAGTCGAAAGAAATGAAATAATACAATGTACGTGAGAGATCCAAGTGAAAAATAAAACTAAATCAATTAGTGTTTAGAATAAAAGGATAATTTGAATAAATTTATGAAAAATAAGTTTATACTTATAGATACAAAACGTTAATTCAGATATTATGTACTAGCAAAACTAATCAACAAATAATTTTATAATATAATTTATTTTATTATTATATTATATTTTATTTTGATTCAATAAATTTAATTTAATTTTTAGTATTTTCACTCTTTTTTGTTTTGTTCTTTTTACTTCTTTAGTTCTTTTATCTTGTTTCAAATTTTTTTGTTGGGTTTTGGAACAAAAGTTATGTATTTGGAACAAAAGTTATGTATTTTGTTGGGTTTTTTTGGATTTTGTTGGAGTTTTGTTGTTTAAAATGGAACATCTTCATGCTATATGGCTTTTTAAAGTCTTGATCATTTTTTGAAGCAATATGTAATCGTGTTGTTATCGTGCTTAGGTTGTTGTCGTGTTGTTATCGTGTCGGGTCAACCCAAAGTGGTTCGTGTTGGTATCGTGTTCAGGTCGATATCGTGTTCTTATCGTGTCCAGGTCGATATCGTGTTCTTATCGTGTCGGGTCAACCCAAAGTGGTTCGTGTCGTTATCGTGTTCGGGTCGTGTCCAGGTCGTGTCCGGGTTGTTCGGGTTTGGGGTTTCCTTAACGAGTTCGGAGTTGGCGGTTTTGTGCCATATCAGTTGGTGATCGGGTTGATCGGGTCGGTTCGATAACGACCCATTACGCTAGGATTTGCCAGCCCTAACACAAAGAATCAGAACATCTCCAGCTCCAGGCCGATATGGTTGAAGAGATATAGGCACGTAGGGGAGCGAGCACATGGTGATTACTTTTGTTTGTAATTCTCGTTGACAAATTATTTATGAATGAATTATGTTTAAATTTTGTTTTAATTATTTTTGTGTATTTAATTTTATTCTAGTCCAATTAAAATATACTAACAATTAATAAAATAATGTGATTTGTGGTTGTGGTATGGCTGTTATCGAGCTAGACAAGTTTTTTTGGTTGTGCTGACTAGGCGGACAACTTTTTGTGGTTGTGGTGTGGCTGTTCGGCCTATATTGTGGACACTCTTAAGCAACATAGAGTTTAAATTTGAGAGGATCCACTAATGGGAGTACATTAATGTTTTAAAAACCGGACCGGCAAGCGAACCGGTGAAGCTATCAGTTCATGGTTCAACCGGTCAGACCAGTGGTCGAACCGGAATACTGTACAATATTATTTAAATAATTAAATATATAGTATAACAATGTTAAAATTAAATAAATACTACTCCCTCCGTTTCTTATAGTTGAGTCATTTTTCTATTTCGGGAAGTTTCTTCATAGTTGAGTCATTTCTATATATGGTAACCTTTTTCTCTTTCTTACTTTACTCTCTCTCACTTTATTATCTCTACCTTTTCCTCTCTCTTATTTTTTTATCCATTTATTTAACACACCAAATATTCCTTTCTAAAACTCCGTGCCGAAAAGTTTGGCCGCAACTATGGCGAATCAGAGGGAGTATAAATCTTAAATTTTAATAACATTAAAATTATACGGAGTATCATTTATAAATTACATATAATCTCAAATATAAAATGATATAATAATAACTTTTTTAATCAAAATAATTGTAAAAGTACAATAATATTAAATAATAAGAAAAACTACAAATACTAAATAAAAGAAATTTTATTTTTGCACATATTTGGAAACCTTTTCTTATTTCCAAATTTACACGGCACCTGTGATTCATTTTTCCCATTTGCCACTGAGTACATATTTATTGCATTGAGGGCGGTAGGTAGGGTAGTTTAGAGAGTTGTGAGTAATAAATATTTTTGGCGAACCTTCAATTATATAAAGAGGGCTTTAGGTTTCATCACAAGCAAAAACGATTACTACCATCTTCGACTACTGCCATATTCACCGCTGCAGCGACGCCACCCTCTTGATCCGCCATTCTCCTACAAGGTGGCTCATTACACTGAGCATCTTCTTTTTTCTAACAATGTGGTACTGGCAGTATTTTATCCCTGTGTTTTCATGGTAATATGTTTTTGTTTTTCGATATTTCTTGGTGTTGTACTCAATGGCTGACGTTCTAGTTTGAATATAGCATCCGCGAATTTTGTTTCATGCCGTACAATATGCTGAATTATTTTTTGTGCAATGATTTAGGCATAAATTTAATTTTGTAAATACCACTGTAGTTTGTAGTGTGAAATGAAGAAGATGAGAGCAAAATCCGAAATAGGGGAAAACTTGTTCCTATATCTACCATCAGAAATGATAATAGATATCCTTTCACGACTCGATGTTCGTACTGCTATGAGGGGCAAGTGTGTTTGTAAGCCCTGGCTCGATCTGCTCACTACCCCCGAGTTCGTCAAGGCCCATCTTTCTAAATCCATCTCACGCCTCATTATAACTGAGCGTGTTATCCATATAACTGATGAGGGTTACTGGAATTATAATTCAGAGACACACAAAATGGTGGATGAGCTCAATCTCAACTGTGATTGGCATAGTTTGAATAAAGTCTTCAACTTGGACCTCCCTTTTCGCATGGCAATTCAAAGCTCAATTAATGGTTTGTTATTGGAACACTCTGTCAATCGTATCCTCTGCAATCCAATCACTCGTGAATATATCAAGCTTCCTTGTCCTAGACAGCCTTCCACTGCGCTTGCATTGGAGTTTCATGGATTTGGAGTGAGCAGAGTGAGTGGCCAATATAAGGTGGTTAGGATTTCCGCAGAAGGACCGCCACAGACACCTGTGCATTTATATTCTGGTGAAGCTGAGTGCCAAGTGTACACTCTTGGAACTGGATTGTGGAGAAGAATCGGCCAATGTGGCCACTGGAAACATCTTGCGGACAATTCAAACTCAATGAAAATGTCATTCTTGTGCGGCTATCTTCATTGGTGGTGGAGAAGTACGGCCATTTCAGCCCCTACAAAAATTTATCGCCTTGATCTTGAAACAGAGTGTTTTAGTACCTTTTCCTGTCCTCGTGCTATCAGTAACAAAGAAAGGCACCTATCTAGTTTAAGGGGTTGTTTATGTGTATGCGACAATTCGAATCTGGGGATTATTATATGGGTGATGAAGGAATACGGAAATGAGAAATCTTGGTCAGTGGAGTTTAGCATTCTCAAAGATAATACTCCTATTTGGGATGGTTTACAACAGCTTAACCCCATTGAAGTTTTCAAAAATGGTGATATGCTCTTATCATGGAGACAGGGTAGGCCGATATACTACTCCAGCACGACTAAAGCCATTCAAGAAGTTGATCTACATGACTCGGAAGACGACATGCGCTACCAGATAAGCCTTTACACGCCGAGCCTTCTTTCTCTAAAGACTTTTGCTACCGAAAATGTAATTTCGTTTTGATTTTGACTATGGATTTCTTAGAGAAAACCCACTTATATTATGTAATGAAAACCTATGTATTGATGGATAATGGTGCAAGAGCATTTTGATTATTAGTATATCTGTATGTTAATTAGTACTTGCGTTAATCAGTATGCCTTTTATTTTTGTATGTTTGTTGCTTCACTTGACTCAGGGGATTGGCATGTTTTGAATTGTCTATTTACTGAAGTTTTTGGTAGAGTACTCCTCCCGTTCATCAATACTTGTGTTAAAAAATCTTTTGCAGTTCATCCGTCACTACTTGTCTGAAGTTTTTCTTATTGTGCATTTTCACTCCGAGCTCTGTTTCATGTAGTGTTGGCTTGAGCCAATGCGAAGGAAGTATGTGTTTCGATTATTTTCTCACCGAGTGGCTATATTAATTGATTATCACCTATCTGATTGGATCTAGTATTACAGACAAAATTGTCTCGAATGTTCATGGCAAACTTAATTACTTACTCTTAAAAATGCTGATATGACACAGAAAAATAGGTTGTGGTTAAAAATGAGGTTAATTTTTATCCTTAATTGTGGATGCTCATATTGTTTATGCTATATTGCAAATTAAGGTTTATGCTATGTGTATGCCATGAAGGTATGATATGGGAATGAGCCAAAGTTAACAAAGAGCAGTGCCATGAAGGAATGCTTGGAGTTTATATGGGCCTCGACTAATGAAAGTTTCCAACTTGCTTCTTCTAATCAATGGAGTGTTGGTATATGAAGAGCGAGCTATGCGCTGGTGGTGGTGGTGGTGGTGGTTCAGAGAGTAGTTTGCACATGTTGTGAAATTATCCCGATGCTAGAGAAGCCAAGGAAGGCATGTTGTGGTATGAAGGGGATGATGATTTCTTGATATTTCGTTGAGTTTGACTGATTGGGTGAGTTGGAATATCAACTCCAACCTATTAATAGGGTACGGTCTCAAATTTGGCATATCTAGAATAGATGTGGTTTGGTCTTTAAAGGTGTTAAGGTGAGTCTAGAAGGGATTATAGCTCAAATCATTAACTT
This sequence comes from Salvia hispanica, assembly GCF_023119035.1. NCBI lineage: Eukaryota > Viridiplantae > Streptophyta > Magnoliopsida > Lamiales > Lamiaceae > Salvia > Salvia hispanica. The sequence continues at coordinate 1,485 of NW_025952198.1, read as the reverse complement.
GACAAAAAGGGGTAAGAGAGGCTCAATTTATGGATGGTGTGGTAATAAGAGCCAATTGCATGTCTACTCTGGTTGGCTGAGTCCACCTTTGATGGATACTATCAAGCTCAACACGAATGTATCTTTGGAGGAAGGTTCAAAACATGCGTTTGGTGGAGGTTTTTATTTGCGATGCTTTAGGCAATTGGAAAGCTGGCTTTGTAACTAATATTGTAAATGTTCCATTCTAGATGCAACATTTTTAGTGCATATTTTATGGGCTCAACTTCTTAAGCTAGCCTGGGTATTGAAAGTTAGAGTTGAATAGTGATAACTTTGTCTATGATTGTGAGAAGGTATGAAGTGTCTTTATAATATTGTCCCATGATGAAGAAGGTCTGTGGGTTACTCCAAAATTTTAATATGTACAATAGCGGTTCATTTTGTGCATCGAAAAGGAATTATTCTACTGTTTTTATAGCATTTTGCTTATAATTTTCAAAGAGTAGTTCAGGTCCTTAAGATACAACAGTTGGATCTCAATAACTTATTGCTTCGTGATAAATTATTTATTTTATATACTTAATAGTTAATTTGTTATCTGCCTTTGCAAATTTTATTACCAAGAAACGAAGCCACTATCGTTGGACAATTTATATAAAGAGAATATAAATGGTAAAACCTATAAATTGCGACAGTTAGTGAAACTGATTAAAATGCGACAGTTAGTGAAACTGGGATGTCAATCGGGCTAATCCGTTCGGGTTTGGGCCAGTCCACTCGGGTTGCTAGGCTATTTGGGTGCGGGCCATTCGGGTTATGAATTTTTGGGTCATAAATTTTCAACCCTAACCCTAACCCTAACCCGTCGGATTTTGGGCTAACCTGTCGGACTATTCGGACCTAAAAGCTTTCCAAAATAATCTCTTGTATCAAAATTTTCTTCTATAAAATGATTTTAAATTTTAGATACTTTTTTCTTTTTAGTTTAGAATCATATAAAATCTTCAAATTTTCATAGTTTTCTTCAATAATACTTGAAAAGAAGTCTTTCATCTCGATCAACTGTAATATAAATTAAAGCTTGCGTGCGTGTCATTATTATGACATTGTTCGTAACTAATTATTTATGAAAATTAAAAATAATATCTTACATGAATCATTATTAAAATGATAAATATATTAAGATTTTGATGGGTTACTTCTTAATTTTGTCTTGATTGATTTTGGTGGTGGTAAGACACTAGTGGCAGATGATGGGACGGTGTAATAATGAGTTGGTATGGAACTTGAAAGCTGATATTGTGAGATCGAGTGGAAAAATGTAGAATGAAGATTGAATAAGACTAATGATTGTGCATAATGTCGAAGATTGGGGATTCCAAAATATAAAAAATCCCTAAAATTTAATATTTATAATTAAAACTCACAACCCTTCGGGCTGACCCGCAACCCGTTCGGGCCAACCCGTTTAACCCGCCAACCCATTCGGGCCAACCCGTTTAG
>NW_025952197.1:0-1759 GCF_023119035.1 Salvia hispanica | reverse complement strand
AGTGTCTACTAAGTGGATCTAACTCGCTAGAACTCTGTCACAGTTATGAAGCAAGTTATATTAAATCATACATAATTGTGTCACTCAATTACGAAGCATCATGATTAACTTAGGGAAGAAACAAAGTAAAAACAAAACGGATATTAAATAGAAAACGGAATTGTATAACCAAAGTTGCTACTAACACATCCCTAGAATCCTATGAGTTTAGTTACACATTATTGAATAAACTAAAAACATAGATTGAAGGGAAAACAATTTGAACATAAAACTAAAGCAAATAAAATCCGTAGGTAGAATCCTTGTCGTTCTTGATGTTCTTGAAATCCTTCTCCAACTCCTTGCACAATTGAAGTACTCTAGCTTTTGATCTCTATGAATATTGCAAGTAGTAACTCTCTTTCTCTATGAATGTGTTCTCCTCCTTTTTGATGAAGCTTGAGGTCCTATTTATAGGGGAAAATTATTCCTCATCATAGAAGGAAAAGATCTTCAAAATTTGATAAGTCTTGGAGCAAATCTAGGGCTGGTCGGATTCGCCGCCTTTCTCGCGGGCCGCCGCACCTGGGCCGGGCGGTCGCCGCGTTGGAGTCCGCAGACTCTCCCTTCGGGTGGCATGGACCGCCACATGTCCTCCGGCGGTCGCGGCGAGACTCTTCTCCTAGCGTAAATTTCCGAGGCGGACCGCCACATGGCTCAAGACCGCATGAATTAACACAATCAAATCAAGCAAGGCTTAATAGTACACTTTCATTACGAACTCGTGGAACACCTTGAATTCAAGCACTCACATGTGGCAAACTTCCAAAGATGGGAAGTGTTCTTTCTCTCACTCTCAAAGTGTATAAAGGTAAAGTGTATATCACTCAAATCATGCATCATGCAAAGTTTACCATAGGCTTGCTCAAAGTCTAATCCCTCCTCTACTCAATGTGATTAAGCATCAAAAGTCCGAAAGGTCTTTCTTTTCGGTTGTAACGTAGGCTCTTTGGTAGGTGAGGAATATTTGGCTAAAAAGTGACTCAAATACAAAAATATCCCAAGTAGAGTTAAGATGACTCCACTTTTCTAAAACTTAAGGCACTTCTAACACTTTATTTTTCTCCTTCAACTTACTTTCAATCCTTCGAATTTTTTTTTTTCACAACCTTTCTTTCTCTTTTTTTTATAAGCATCCTTTCTAGAATCAAGCACATATTTTGAATTTTTTTACTATTTCACAACTTGTACTTTTCAACATTTAAGCACACTACTTTTCTCTAACTTTTCTCCTTATCTCTCCAATTCCTTTACAAAAGAAGATAACAAAAACTATACCAACCCAAGGAATTGTCCCCATTTATTTTGGCTTCCAAAGAAAAGGCTTAAAGGCTCAAAATTGGCTCCAAAGGAAAAATTTGAGAGGGTCGAAAATTTTGGATATAAAAGTAGCTAAGAAAAGACGGCCTAACATCCTCCTAAATCAACTTAAACACTATGTAAACTTAGGCAGACTAGGAGCAAGTTCTAGAAACATATACATGCATACAGATAAATCACACAAGAAAGAATTTAAGGCTCAAATCTCACAAGGTATAAGCACGATTCAAGGCGAACAAGCAATTCACTAATTATGCACCTTTTCACCAAACCATCATATCAAAACGTTAAGCCACACTTAAACATAAATGGAATATAATATCATTGGCAACTCGGTCTAATGTGTCCCTAAGCATGCGTGTTTCTAAGTTCTTCATGTTATGTTCATGACATGGATTCA
>NW_025952196.1:0-3000 GCF_023119035.1 Salvia hispanica | reverse complement strand
AGCCCTTTAGATCTCTATCCGAGAAAAAATTTCACCATAACTTTGGTCGACGATGCGGAGACATCGTTGCAAAGGTTTGTAGGAGTACTAGATTTTTATCATATCTATCGTTCCACTAAGGTTGTATATATAGCACATTAAATTAATCCTAAAAAATAAATAGGAGTAAATACTTTTAGGAATTTTGTAGAAGTTACTTTAGGAATTTTATAGAAGTTGTATCTTCACCCCTTCATTCTGCTCCTTGGAGTAGGATTTCGTTTTCAATTGGAATCTATCTAGAAACATCATTGAATATAATTATGAGATTATCCATATCACTAAACATACTAATGTTAAATTATCTATTGAAGTTTAAAAGATGGATGCTAGCTTAAGTTGGAGCATATATATATCGAATTAAATATGCCATTGTGAATTAATTAGGACACTGTAAACAATAATTATTTCAAGAATATGGATGAAGACGTCATCACCCAATAAGGATATATGTATAAGATGGAATCAGGGAACTACTTTAAATGATTGTAAGGAATAATATTAGAATAAAGTTGTGGGTAACTCGAGAAGTAACACACTCCCACAAATAAAATGTACTCCTACATATTTATAGGAATTGATTTATAATGTTATATGCAGAGGCTGACACGCAGCTCCACTAAGATGAATTTAAGTTGCAAATAATTTCATTTTTGAGTGAGTCCCATTTTGAGTGAATTAATCAACCAGTTTGGTTCTTAACCATAACAAGAATGGTTTAGTAGCTTCAAATTCACTTCTATAATTCTAAAATTTGTGGCTATAAACATCCATGTAAAGCGTATTATTTGATGTACGATTAAGGAAAGATTTCGACACTTGGTTAACTACGTTGTCAAATTCTGAAATATTGTAATTTTCATTTATTTTGTCTCATACTATCAGCCACATATTAACTCGATTAAGTTTTTGCTCCAAACTAAATTTATATAGTTTCATGTCTGTTTTTTAGTTTATTAGTAAAAATTTGCAATTATAATTATTTTAGAAATCTAATTCATTCTTGAAGTAGGGGCTATTTACATTGGTGAATGGTGAATCAATTATTAAAACATGAAATGTAACATAAAAGCTAATAGTATGATCGAGAATTCGAATAACATATATGGAAGTGTATTTACATTACATATATAGTAATGGAAGATGTGAAGTAGTACTACTTTTTTTTTTCTAGCTATGAGTACCAAAATGAGAATTTTCTTGTGTGAAATCATAGTAGTAATTGACAAGAAAACGACAATAAACAACAAAAAAGAAGAAGAAGAGAAAAGATAAAGGATAAAACAAAAGATTGTTCCCTACCACATAAAACCATATAGGAGACAAAAAGAACACTTTGTACTATAAAATTGAATTTTGTAATGATCGATGATATTTATTTAATCTCAAGTGCATGCATTTGCATTTTGCAGCTCTGCATAATAAAAAGGTTTTACTATTTTATTCACTCAAACAGGTGCTCGATACGCAATCTCCTTCTAGATTTCTGATTTTCTATATTTACCATATACTAATAAATAGTATGAAATTCTTAGTTTAAGAGAAGAAATAAGAATAAGACAAACTGCAACTGACAAAGGTGTGATGGTTGATGACTAGTTTATAAAGGAGTAGTATTATAAATTAATAGTCCAATTATGCACTTGTTAATTTAGCAAAGATCTCGAGAGGGAATAGTCAATATATTTAGTTTTTTCTTACATTTAACACTTTTACTATTTTATTTAATGACTATACATAATCATCATATATATTAGCCTATTTCACTTTTGATTGAATTAATTTTATGTTTTACTACATCGATCATGTACATAGAATGATGCTAAATATAATTTTGAATTAGTAATAGTGCAAATGAAAATTGTCATGGAAATAATTGATTTTCCCAAACAGTGTATAATGAGACACATTCAATGTTCTAATTATGTTAATTCAGTATTTATAATCAAGTAAATCCAATGTTAGCGAATTGTATTTTCGAATGTTAATCAAGTAACCGTGCGAATGATATTTGTTAATCATGATCTAATTGTTACAGGTTCATATTATTTTTGATCATTTTTTTATAACTTTTTTCATATTTTAATTAATATAGCAGTGATCTTAACTATTCATTAAGGAGTGTGGTTCACCCTAAGCATCAGCATCAGCAACTATGTAAAACTACTATATGATATCACATTCACTCATTAGCACGTGTAAAAGATTGTAGAATGAGAAATTAACTAAGAAGGGATGTAACCGTTGCTGCCGTTTATTAATTAACACCAATTTAATGAGTTAAGCCTCACAGAATCAATGTATTCGACTGCATATATGTATATAATACTCCATACAGTAAGATGTTTTTTAGAAAAAAAAAAAACATATGCAATCGAAAATTAAATTGCTTCTTTAATTTTTCTGACTTTTCATCATGATAAAAACTAATTCCAATTCGTTTGGTTAATATATATTACAATCGGATGACTTCCATAATTCATGATATTACAATTGTTGCTAATATTGTTTTGCTAATATTGTTCATATACTTTTATTTGGATCTTTAAACATTAGTAATTAATGGCGCAATATAAGAAGAATTATTATTTATTTGGAAAATTATGGCCAGGGTTGAAGTATATCAATATTAGATCGGTCCCCAAACAATATGCTTAAACACAAATATTTTAAAATATATGTATAGCTAGTATTCATTAGACATAAATATTTCACACTATTAATAATTTTTTCACACTACAGTAGTATTAATATTTATGTCGCGCGCAGTTCCCTTTATTTTCCTCCACATTCATTGGTTATTGGCTATATCAATTTATTAATTTATAGATGATAAAACAATATAAAAAATTATAACTGAAATTACAAGAATTCAATATATACATTAATTAAAGTAACTAAATGAGTGGCGTGAACTCAATAATTAAAGTTTCTTAATATGCTTATAATTAAGTTTTAGAG
>NW_025952195.1:0-2000 GCF_023119035.1 Salvia hispanica | reverse complement strand
CGACCTTCGTAGCTTGAATAACCGATCTTTAAATCAACAGTACTTACTTGGATCCTAAGTTCTTCGGGACGTTTTGAATAACCGTGAGCCATTGTCTATTTAAACGCCTTAGTTGATTCACAATTTGCAAGTGATATCCATTATTTCTTTTCCTATAACAAGTCATGACTCACTTGGCTTGAAAATTTGGTGTTTGCCCTTGTAACTTTGGACATCTGGATTGAGTAGTCTTCTTTAATTCGTCATTCATAAGGACGATATTTGATTTTATGAGCCTCCGTCATTGAACTTTGATCCTAAAGTTGTTTGCAGTTATGACCTTTAGTATGATCACATCTCCAGACCTGATTTATTCAAATGATGGAATATTCTACTTGGAATTTTGTTCACCTCTTCATTTCGCCAGTTCGTTCTTGCAGAAGTGAAATTCTTTGTAGCTCAATGATTTTTCTTTCGCCAACACCAAGTTGATGATATGATGTTCTCTTCTTCGTTAACGGGTTTGATTGTGTATAATCAAAAGCAGAGAATGGGGGATCTACACACCTAGTGTGTGCGATTTTCACACAGTAACTCTTTCCTAATTCTCGCTGGGATTTGCTACGTTCTCGTTACTGTTTCATCGGATTTCTTTTCTTCGTAATCGGGGTGTTTTTTGTCTCATCGGATTTCTGTTCCATAGCCGCTTTCCTCGGTGGGAGGGAGGAGGCGGTTGGTTCCAGCGAGTGTCCTTTGCTGTTGTTTGTGGTGTTTCGGGTGGGATGGCTGATTCGGGTAATATGGAGGCGTTTCCGGTGGATGGAGCTTCGCGGATTGAGGAATTACCTTCAGAGAGTGAGGAGAAGGGATCTCCGATTCTGAGCAAAGGTGTGGAGATCGACTCGCCCAAATCTAGGAGGTTGGAGAGGAAGATTTCTTTGCGATCCGCCATTTCTCGTGGCCGTCGGGCAAAATCTGGGCCGAAGTCGCCAATGATGAGAATGGCAGAAATGAGAAAAGGTGGCTTGCGAGGTAGAGCTCTGCGCAGCTCGGGGAAGAAGGGCTTGGAGGGGTCGGACCTGAAAACCAATAAGGGGAAGAAGGGGTACGGAGGAAGGGGTTTACAGATTCTGGCGACAATCTCGGAATGTGGTGAGGATGATGCTGGTCTGGGGGAGGGCTTGGGAGAAGAGGTTAACTCTGGTGGAATTGAGTCCACTGGTGGAGGGGTTGTTGTGATGGCTGAGAAGGAGGAGAATGGGCTGTTGGGTGAGGGTGGGTCTTCTGAGATTTTTGCAGACAATGTGCTTGATGTTTTGCCTGAGGCAGGGGGTGGGTTTGAGGGTATGGCTCTTGACTTGAGGATCTGTGGAGTGGATGGAGAGTGTGAGTCTGTGGAGGAAGGGGTTGAGCAGGTGCAATGGGGGTTAGATAAGGGGCTAGAAAAGGGCTTGACGATGGTGGTGAACGATGGCCTGGCCTTGAATGATTCCGACATTGCTTTGGATCTCTGTGAAGCTCAGCCCCTCCAGAACATGAATTTTTTAAAAACTGGGGAGGATGAGAGGGTGAACGGTTCGCTTATAATAGGGAATGGTGGGGAAGGTTCAATGTGGGCTGCAAATGGGGGAGTAACTCAGCCTGAGTCCCCTCCGGGAGGGAAGTTTTTAGATGAGGATTTCCCTACTCTAAAAGAAGGGATTAGCATGAGGGGAAAGGGCAAGGCTATATACCAGCCACCTCTGCAACAGGGGAAGTTGGGGAGGGGAGAGAACAATCAGAGAGCTGGAGCTAAAGCAGAGAGTGGTCACAGCTCACCCCCTCAGTTTGGAGCTGAGTCAGTGAAGCAACAACGGGTTCCTTCTACAGGAGGGATAATCGGGAAAGGACAGAAGCAATCAATTGCAGATATTCTTAAGGCAGGGGAGAAAGACCCGTTTACATTTGAGCCTGATAAGATCAAACGAATTGGGACGGTGGGGGAGAGGTCAGGCCTACCGGCTATCTATTTCTCAGGTGCT
>NW_025952194.1:0-3000 GCF_023119035.1 Salvia hispanica | reverse complement strand
CATTACTTACCCAAACGAATAGCAACTTGTTTCTGTTTGCACTCTGATACGCTCGGATTTTGCACGGTTTTAAGGCCATTATTTGGCCCGTTTTTAAGGTCAAAGTTGCATTACATGTCCATTATTTGCATATTTTATCTATTTTGATATTTTGACATGTTTTGTGAGAAATGTGCATATTTGAGCCAAAAAAGGGAGTTAAAACGCGAAGTAGGGAATCTGGAGCTTCTCCGGCGACCGCCGCAACACTTCCGGCGACCGCCGGCACTTAGCGGAAACAAAGACACGCCCGGCGACCGCCGGGAAGTGCGTGGCGACCGCCACAAGGAGTCAGAAGCTACTGGACTGCGCGCGGCGACCGCCGGCCAAGGTGAGGCGGCCCGCCACAAAAACGCGGCACGCGACAGCTGTCTTTAAACTCAATTTTCCGGCGATCCTGAAGTCCGATCGGGGCGTTCTACACACCATTCTCTTCGTCTTGAAAAGAGATTCAAGATGGTGTAAGAATAACCTCAATCGGAGTTCTTTGGAGAAAGTTATGGCCGTTCTACCAAAGTCGCGCAAAGCTGCCAGCTGCAGTCTAGGCGGAAATTCAAAGAAGGAAAGAATATATTACCTTGTGAAACCAAATTTTTTCCTTAACCAATAGGGCACGAAATTTACCTTCTCCAAACCCTTTTCAAGCCTATAAATTCCCCATAACCTAATTCATATTATTCACCAATCTTAGAGCCTTAATTCCATCCCCTACCTTACACATAAATTTTTCCATCTTCTACAAGGAGCATAGAATTCAAGGGAGATCAAGCAAGAGCAAAATTAATTCTTCCGGGTTTTATCTAGTTTTTGTTAGATTGAACATGTCTTATTTTGCTTATATTTATTTAGATTATCTGCCCATGGATAGCTAAATTTATAGAATTGTAGGGGATGAAAGTAATTGACTCTATGTAGTTCTTTTTACTTTGTTTAATGTTCAGAACTTGTTTTACTTTAATTATTCCTCGGTTTATATTTAACTTCTTGGTTTTTAGTTTGATGATTGTTAATCTCTTATCGGTGATGACTTTGAGTGGTTTATATTTTATGTGTCAATGCAATATTTGTGACATGAGTGTTGATACACGATAGGAATAACTCCTAGTAGAGCTTGAGTCGGATGAACATAGAACTAAATAATTAGAATTACTAATGAGTTGATGAAATCACTACCCTAGGATTCCCTTGTCTCATCTGCTTTCTCAAACCAAGTTAACTGCGAACTATGAAGTTGTTTCACTGTTCTCATTTAATTACTTTCTTTACTTGCTTTTATTTTCTGTTTTTCTTAGTTTAATCAAATCTCAACTGTGTGTCCAAATAGTATTTGAGACTTAGTACGTGGTAGACAGTTTGTAAATTTATTCCCCGTGTTCGATATCCCGGTACTGACCTTTAGCTATACTAGATCTACCATGTATACTTGCAGGTATTTTTAGTGCTAATAAAAAATGCATCACACTTCCACCAGTAATATTGGTTAAAAAACCTTCTATGTTATGCCTGAGTAATCATGCATTCAAAATCATAAAACATTTTTCATAAATAACTAAACATGAATGGGAAAGAAAGAAATAAATGAAGATCAGAATTACTCTCTTGCAGAAGACCATAGAGCAACCTCAAAGCGTCCAAAGCAGAACTTGAGAAAATCAGTGCAAGATGGCCTCTTAAAAAACTGTGACATGAAAATACAAAATCAAGAAGAAAAGAAGATAATATCATAGAAAATACTAAAAGTGAGTAATAATACCGAGAAATTTGCCATAAATGACATTGGGGCGAAGGCCTCGAACAGTGGCCTTATCCTTAAGGTGAACTGTAACACCCCGACTTTTGAACATCTTTTAAGCTCTTCCAAAAGGGACGCTGAATGGCTAGAATTTTTTTTTTAAGATGATCGTTAAGACGATCAAAGGAGAATTTGGACATTTAAGATTGACCAAGAGTATTTTCAATTTCGTTTAATACAAGAGAAGTTAAGCCCAAGATAAATAATGGATCAAGAACATGTTTCAGATTATACAAAATTTAGTGCATAAATTTGTGAGTTTGAGAAAGAAAGATCAAGACTATAATCATAAGACTATAAACAATGGGCCTAATCTTGTGAACCGCATCACGCCCTTTTTAAGCCCAATAAGTTGGCCCTATCCGATCAGCCCGTTGGGCCCGAGGCATCAAGCCCGTCTCGGACAGTAGCTGGCAGCCTAAGTCCCCTCCCAAACTGCAAAGTAGAGATGAGACAGCCATGTTTTTTTTCCAACAGCCTGCAAACCTGCAGCATTCAAACAAGGAGGATTTATTGAAGATGAGTACACCTACACAAAATGTCAAAAGTAGTTAACAAAGAGCCAAGGAAGAGTTGGCTGTCCCTGATCAAAATCTTGACCAAATCCCAAAAGGTGAGCTGCAACAAGAAAACAAACTCCATTAAGGTCTAAACAAGAAGAAAACAAACTCCATTAAGGTCTAAACAAGAAGAAGCCAAGAGAGCAGATTTGCTCTCTGCACACACCCTTGACCAAATCCCAACCAACTCCAGAATTTAGTATATATATAGGTGCACAGAATCGTTTCCTGAGTTACACAAATCCTTCTCACCACCTTTAAACACCAAAAATTTCGAAGGAGCAAGGAGAGTGAAGGGAGTGGCAGTGAGCCTAGAAGTATCTCAACAAACAAGAGGAATCCACAAGCAAGGTAATCAAAATACTCCCCTCTGCATCATATTAGAACCTCATACTCAAGAACTTAGAGCTTTAGGATTTCCACATCACACAATTTGGTACAAGAAATATCATAAGCTGCTTTAGCCCAAGATCAGTAACAGTTTATCATGGCTACTGCCTAAGGAAGATCAAAGCTTTAGCACCCCATAGTCAAGAACTTCTTTACCACAAAGCTATTGCCAGAAATGAACTCAACATAATGAACTAGATAATGGAAGTTAAAGAACTT
>NW_025952193.1:7500-12519 GCF_023119035.1 Salvia hispanica | reverse complement strand
GTTGTCAACACCAAGGGTTCAGGTCAACGTCTTTCACGCCTTGAGAAAGAAATAAGAGAGTTGTCGAAGCCTGGAAGGAAATGTGGCAAATGTGGTGAGACTGGTCAGCATGATTCAAGGAATTGTGACAAGATACAGGAGTTGAAGAAGAAGAAAAGAGGAAACAACAATGTTGATGCTTGTTGTTCTGTTCTCTAACAGTAGTTCTGTTCCGTAGTTTATTACTTAAGTGGTATATGTTTTTTTCTTCAGTTTTTAAGTTCTGTACTTCAGAACATTAGTTTCTTATTTCATTTACACTTTGAATTTGAATTAGTTTAAACTTTTTGCAATCTTAAAGAGTATAGACTGAATTGTTTTTATAATGGCTTATTGTGATATATATTTTTTTTTATGCTGAAAATATTTTATAGTTTTATAGTTTAGCTTATTATGAAAACAGATCATTAGCTTATTAATTGACATTAGGTTATTATATCATTCAATGGCTATATTTAGTTCATTTTTATCTTCAAATAACACAACAGTTAAATTTAAAACATAAACCCATACAACGCAGTAAATAGGTACTTCATAATAAAAGTCTGATACTTCATTATTATAGATTTCCACTTCATTATTAGAATTTATTACTTCATTCTACAAATTAACTACCCAATGAACTATATATATTATTCAATGCGACATTTAAATCTAATATAGAACAACATTAAAAGGTGAAGTACTTTATTTTGAATTGCTCAAAACAGATCTATGTATATTTCAAAACTTAATCTGCTAAAATCTTTATTTTTTCTTTAAATATGCTGCAATCATTTTCTCAACATCTATTTCATGGCTATTGTTTTCCTCCTCATAGTATGCTGCTGTAACTTGTTTGTTGTTGAAGCTTGTATGGCTGTTATTTGCTAACATCAACGCTGAGCAATATTTGGCCCTCAAGCTCTGGAGCACACCTGAACTTGATTTTTTTAAGTCACAGTTCCAGCAACCTTCGCGCTCACCCTTGTATGTTTCCATGTGGCGCATTAGAAATACTCCACAGTCTTCAACATTTTCAGAAGTTCTCCATGGCATTTTGAATCTCTGTATTTTAGCATTGGATATTGTCTTGCACTGTTTGTGAAGACCAATGTTGGTGAGGAAGTGAAAAAAATATGATCTCTGCATTTATAATAATATATATGTTAATTTTAGTTGTGTATCATATATAAGTGTAATAAAATTAAATAATATGTGAAGAATACAAACCAACGTCTCTGGAATGTCACTATAATTGGTTGTGAGATCATTGTCATCGCCATTTTCAGAGTTATCTAGTACAACAATTCCATATGTTTTGAAGCAAAAGCAAATACCATAATAATGCTCATTCGCACATATGGGGAAAAAGACCTATGTAATGAAGTAAAAGATCACACGAATGAAGTAAAAAACTGGGAGAATGAAGTATTGTTAAATATCTGAAGAATATGAAAAAACACAGCAGCTTAGTTTATTCCTAAAACCCTAAACTCATACAAAACAGTAAATAGATAGTTCATATTTAGAGTGTATTACTTCACTATTAAGATTTATTACTTCATTTTGCCAATTAATTACTTCATAGGTTTATACAGTATAGCTTTAACTTCATTTTTTCAAATTAATACATCATAAAAAATTTAGATGCAGCAGAATGATGCTTGTACCGTGTCCACATGTTCCCATTTGAAATTTGGTATTTCCTTCAACTCTCTGTCCAAGTTGCTGCAGAAGTTTGCAATGATTTTGCTGACATCCATGTTTTGAGGCTTTGTAACAATTGTATACAACTGTATATTAACATAGTTAGGATTTTCACAACAATTAATATTATTTAATTTAAATAATATGTACTTACACATGGATAAGTGGTGAAAAATAGGCGTCTTGATGAGTACACTGATCTAAATTCTTCCATATTGTTGAGGTAGGAAGCCCATGTATCTATAACGCCAACCACAATTAATACCCTAGGTATCAAGGAACACATTTCCATCTTTGTAACTTTTACAACGTCATCGTCATAAACAAGTTCAAGTCTGCATATATTTTAATATATGTTAGAATTTCACATACCAGTAAAAATAATGTGATACATTGTTAGAAAACAATTTAGAAATCATACTTTTCTATTTTATGTGTTGTAAGAATCCAGTAATATGATTCTTTTTCATCTTTACTGAGCTTGTTTGTAATCTTAACTGGTCGTTCATTGAATGGAGATCTCAATGCATGAGACACAGTTTTCTCATTTCTAGTACGTACATCCATTCGTTCCTTCAAAGTTTTGATCTATTGTTTGCAATAAATAAATCAATTATTATAGCTTCCAGTAAACAATGAACTCAGTTGACACTGGCTTACCAACCAATTAATGCAATAAATAATTAATGCAATAAATAAATCAATTATTATACCTTATTGGCGTTGTAAACAATGATCTCAGTTGACACTGGCTTACCAACCAAACCACTTTCCATGAAATCATCATCCATGTCTATATCCTTGTAAGCATTCAACACTGACTCAATTTCCGCATCCACATTAATATTCTACATAATAAACTAAATTGTAAATATAATGAAGTACAAAATATGCAGTGTTGTTTGATATTCATAAACATAGATTAATAAAGAAAAAGGATCATTTCAATGTTTTTATGTTGTGTGTAGAGGGATAAATAATTTTAATTATATAAATTATATTTGTACCTTGGTTCCATCATCTTTATGAAATCTCACATTGGATCTATGCTGATCAACACACGGTGTATTCAAATCCTGGTAGTGGTTCAGAAAATGATCCATTTTAGGGACAATATACTTCATTATTTAAGATGTTTACTTCTAAAATTCTTATTTTACCTTGTCCGTTAGATTAACTCTTAAGTTTTCCATAAGTCTAGCATCAACACTGAAGTTTGATGGCTGTGTAACATCTGCCATTTGTACATTAAGACCCTGCCAGTAGTATTATATAAAAAATAGTTCATTCAGTATGACAGTGAAATATTACTTCAAACAGAGTTAATAAAATACAAGGTAGTAAATAGTTCATTCAGTACGACAATTACATCATAATAATGAAATATTATTTCAAATAGAGTTAATAAAAGGCAAGGTAACACTGAACTTTGATGGCTGTGTAACATCTGTCATTTGTATACTAAGATACTGGAAATAGAATAACATAACAAAATACTTCATTAAATAAGATAGTTAATTCATAATGAACTGGATCTTCTACATAATGAACCAAATTATTTATATAATGAAGTAAAAAGTATTCAGTTATTGTTAGGTTTGATATTTGTAAACATGGATCAAACAAGTAAAGGGATCATGTCACATGGTTGTATGTTGTGTATAGTAGGGTGATAAAGATTTTTAATTATGTAACTTAGATTTATACCTTGGTTCCATCATCCTTTGGCTCATCATCTATATGCAATCTCACATTTGATCCATGTTGAACAACACATAATAAATTCAAATCCTGGTATTGATTTAGAAAATTATTCATTATATTATTCATTCCAAGGACAAGCTATTTCATTGTTTTAGGTGTATACTTCTAAAAATTCAGATTTTACCTTCTCCATTATATTAGCTTTTAAGTTATCCATAAGGCCTGCGTCAACATTGAAGTTTGATGGCATTGTAACATCTGTCATTTGTACATTAAGACCCTGCCAGTAGTATTATATAAAAAATAGTTCATTCAGTATGACAGTTACTTCATCATACTGAAATATTACTTCAAACAGAGTTAATAAAATGCAAGGTAAATAATAGTTCATTCAGTAAGAAAATTACTTCATAATAATGAACTATTACTTCAAATAGAGTTAATAAAAGGCAAGGTAACACTGAACTTTGATTGCTGTAACATCTGCCATTTGTATATTAAGATCCTAGAAGTAGAATAACATAACAAAATACTTCATTAAATAAGATAGTTAATTCATAATACACTGAATCTTCTACATAATGAACCAAATTATTAATATAATGAAGTAAAAAGTATTCAGTGCTTGTTAGGTTTGACATTTGTAAACATAGATCAAACAAGTAAATGGATCATGTCACATTGTTGTATGTTGTGTGTAGTATGGTGATAAAGATTTTTAATCATGTAATATAATTTAGATTTATACCTTGGTTCCATCATCCTTTGGCTCATCATCTATATGCAATCTCACATTTGATCCATGTTGAACAACACATAATGTATTCAAATCCTGGTATTGATTTAGAAAATTATTTATTCCAAGATCAAGCTATTTCATTGTTTGAGATGTATACTTATGAAAATTCAGATTTTACCTTCTCCATTATATTAGCATTTAAGTTATCCATAAGGCCTGCGTCAACACTGAGGTTTGATGGCAATGTAACATCTGCCATTTGTACATTGAGACCCTGCCAATAGTATTATATAACAAACAATCCATTCAGTATGACAGTTACTTCATTATACTGAAATATTACTTCAAACTGAATTAATAAAGGGAAAGGTAAAAAATAGTTCATTTAGTACAATATTTACTTCATTATACTGAAATATTACTTCAAACACACTTAATAAAAAGCAAGGTAATATTTTACCTTATTCATATCATCTATGGGAATGAATTGTACATCCTCGAAGATATAGTTCCTGGTATATATGTCCTTTGGCGGTGTATTATCGACCTATCAATTATAAACAACAATACAAACAAAACCCAATGAACAACTGTTCACCATTGCCTAAATACAACAAATTAGTTCCAAAAACCATTTCATATTTTACAACAAAATAAGTTTAGTTCATCCCCAAATACAAATCAAAATAAGTCAGTTAGTTACATCCCATTGTTTATATGAATTACAACACAACAAAATTCCCATACTACAATATCCAAGTTTTCAATCAAGAAGCCATCCATCCACTTACATTCCTTCCACCAACCTCAAATCCTAAATCAAACGAAGGACCTTCTGTTTCCCATCT
>NW_025952192.1:0-2056 GCF_023119035.1 Salvia hispanica | reverse complement strand
TCATTTTCTGAAGATGGAAGCTGGCAAAAAGAATCATTAATACAAATTTATGTCTAAATTAATAAATATGAGAAGTGATTATATGACCTGACCTTATTTGTGACAGCTGTTTAATCAAAATGTACAATAAGATCTAGCAAGCATGATTTTGTGATTGCTAAATTTGAAACAATGATATGTGGTCCATAAAATATTTGCTAGATCTAGCAGTTAGACATAATTATGTGTGTTGGTCCTGGGTTGGTTCTCATGAAAATTGATATTTTCATGAAAATATAATTTAATAAATAAATATATAATTTAATAATATTGTACTATATGATTTATCCTCTTAATATTATGAATTATGATACTAGTATATAATTAAAATGATACTACTTAAATTAATTACTTTTGAAAAATCTACAGAATTATTGTTTCTTTTGTGAACTATAAAAAAATAATTAACTTTAATTTTAATATTGCAGCATCACTTAAATGCTCCAAAAAGGAATCTCGTTACTCAAATACGAAAATTTGTTTTACAGTACCAAATAATAGTACTATTAATAAACTCGAGGATTATTCCTTTTTGCTATTTCGGAGTGTTTATTTGAGATGCTATCTTGAATTTGTTGCTGAATATCTTAATAGATTTGAGAATCATGGCTATGGAGTTGTGTTTGGTTGGTTTGTTGTTCTGATGCTTGGATCCGGAGTGGATTTAGCATCCGAAGTGTGGATCTGAACAGGGGAGGTGAAATTTGTGCATGAGATTATGGGGATTTTGTTCTGCTTGGTTTGCTTCGTCTAGTAGTGTGATTTCCGTCGTTGTTTCGTTTACCGTTAAAATTATGTTTCCAATCTACATCTGAGTTTGTTTTTCTCGATCTCTGCATTTATTTGTGTTCGTTGAAGAAGATGAAGTCATTTTCAGTTGATGCTTTAGTTAGTTAGGCTGCAGATTCGATTCTGTCCGTACTTACCTTTTTCAGAGTTTGGTCCCCACTTGTTTTAATCTCCTTGGTCTAGAGATGTTCGTAGAAGTCCCAGATCTAGTAGTTGATTTGATTTAGTTTCTCTAGACCAAGGAGATTAAAACAAGTGGGGACCAAACTCTGAAAAAGGTAAGTACGGACAGAATCGAATCTGCAGCCTAACTAACTAAAGCATCAACTGAAAATGACTTCATCTTCTTCAACGAACACAAATAAATGCAGAGATCAAGAAAAACAAACTCAGATGTAGATTGGAAACATAATTTTAACGGTAAACGAAACAACGACGGAAATCACACTACTAGACGAAGCAAACCAGGCAGAACAAAATTTCCCATAATTTCATGCAGAAATTCACCTCCCCTGTTCAGATCCATACTTCGGATGCTAAATCCACTCCGGATCCAAGCATCAGAACAACAAACCAACCAAACACAACTCCATAGCCATGATTCTCAAATCTATTAAGATATTCAGCAACAAATTCAAGATAGCATCTCAAATAAACAAACCAAAATAGCAAGCGTCATAATAATCAACACGAAATCCAACTTCATCAAGGCAAATCAAACGTAAACAATAAACTCGATTCAAGAACAAAAACAGCTAAGCTCGACTTCCAAAAGTGAAGTTCGAGACTCGAATTGCAGTAGTAAAAATGCAAATTAAGAGAACAATTGTTTCTTCGCTTCCTCAAGGGACGGCGGTGCAATCGATACGTAATTCACGAAAAACGAAAACTTCACCCCAAATTTCCCATATCCCTAGTGTGTGCTAAGAGCGTGACCGTGTGCGGAGTGTAACCGATCCGCCATTCTTGTTGCGCACTCCTTTATTTATGCCTTCCCGAGGTGGGGCCCACGGCGTATTGATCGACTTCCGATTGCCCCGCCTTTTGGCTTCCTTCCTCTAAATTTTTCCTCACGATTCCGTTCAAGCCCGCTAGATATCCTCCCAAAGATCTCCCGGATCTAGCGCTTACACACACACCGGGCTTAACAAATCTTGTTAGATCCAGCATTTAAATGTGATGTTTTTCACTACATAACCAATCGTACGAAATTAAATTTTTATCATTG
>NW_025952191.1:0-11000 GCF_023119035.1 Salvia hispanica | reverse complement strand
AGTTAGTGGAATATGAGATCCACTACCAAAAATGGTAAAAGTGAAGTGTATCAAATTTTCAGGGACGGACCAAAATAGTAAACTGTATCAAATTTTTAGGGACGGAGGCTGTAAAATTTAAATGTGATAGATTATTTACTCAGTTGGTAATTAAAACGTTTCAATCTAGCATATAGGTGGAGATGTCTAAATCTAGAAAAACACGCTACTATTAATGAGTATGTACGTGTTTAATAGTATATTGGATCAAAGGGGGCTCATATGATGACCACCACATATTTTTTACTTTTAGTATTTTATGAGTTATTTTTTGCAGCATAAAAATTTTATAGGCATATATGTGAAATTAGAGGGAAAAAATGAACAAATCAAGTTTTAGTGTACATATGATATGTAAATTTGAATGATAGTCATACAATTATGAGGCATTAATTAAAATAGTATTTAAAAATTATTGATGCAGTGTAAATGCCAATATAATATTGAAAATGCACACCAATAATGAGCAATATATCAATTGTCTCGAATTAAAATATTGACCGGATATAATATCTACAAAATGGAGAGGTGAAATGTCACATATATATAGGGAGGGCACTGTATCAATTTTGGCAATTTACATATGTTGATTTGATAGGGTAATGTATATGTCACAGTTTCATGAAATGATATGTCTCCAACCAATTGAATGTTGAATTTCTCCTCTCTTTAGTGGTATGGCATATGAGACGAGTCACATCCACATTATAATTACCATATATTGTATCTTGATCTACATTTTTTTACAATTATTCATTTTGGTCAATAATACAAAATCTTGGAAGGGGGCCTTTCACATTAAATTCATTATTCACTTGTTCCATGGATGTATCTTAATCCCCCCTATCTTAGAAGAATGTCGACACACGTGTGCTTAGATGGTTTGTGGCCATGACTTGTCCTTGAATTGATCACATCAAGAACAAGAAATAAGAGTCTAAAAAACAAAAATAAAAAAGTGAAGGAATAATTATATTAGTTCATTTTCTAATTCCCACATTTTTGTTGAGTTTGGGTTTATTTAAAATAAAATCTTGAGTAAATACAATGAGATGATCTTGCACAATGCCATTGATGTGTTGATGAGTGTGCTACGCAACTCTGAACTTGTTTTCGATTTCATGTGTTGATGAATTTGCTCAATATATAATGCATTGCCTGGTTTGTGGTTTGTTTATATTTTTGATGAATGTGTTTTAGTTTGTGGTTAAATAAAAATAAAATTTTTATTTTTTACCTTATTTTTGAACATTGATCTAAATTATCTTACATTGTGTTTCTTTATTTATGTATTGATGAAATATCTCAAATGGAATAGAATGGTTAATCACACTACTACAAATCTTGTACTTACTTCAAAAAAGTATAATGTGACTAGCTATCGAGCACCTTAAATGATGTCATTGTTATTTTATATACGTTATTCGCGTGTATTTCTTTCATTGGCCATTGCTAACTTTAATTTAGCTAAACACATATCCATATGATAAATCGTACACATATTATATCAATCATTTTATTTGAAAATTTAAAAGTCGATTGTAAACCATAACTCATGAGTAAAACAATGGTACTAGCCACTAGGAGTACTATTGAGTGAAATTAGATGTTTTTAATTACATTTTATTTTTATCTCTTTCAGGTTAGAACAAACTGCAAATAATATGACATGAAAGGCCGAGTAAAAATAATAAATTCATAAGTTTGTTATATGTGGTTGCAATGCTGATCAAAGCCCATGATATTTATAACTCATAGATCATGTGATTGCAATTTGATCAAGTAAATTATTGTTTTCCCAAAATTTATTAACTTTGGATTATGTGGTCCCAATATGAGTTGAATTTTTCTGCATGAATAATGGGATTTGGCCCCAAAAGGCCAAAATAATTGAACCTATTTAATAAATATGATATAAATACTATAGTAGTTAGTTATGGGCATTTCCTTCTCAAAAGTACGATATGAGCAGTTTGCCAGTAACTCGAAAGGGCCTTCTCAAAGGCTATCAAGTGTTTGTTGAAACCACAAGTTAATTTTCAATAATCATTGATGATAATTTTATTTTATTTTTACTTGAATTTTTTTTCATTTAATGCCAATCTCAGAGCTGCGTGACTATTTATTTGTCGGTGGATATTTTTATTTTTTCCTGTTACTAAATCAGTATTTTAACTAATCTATCACAGATTGAAGAAACACTACATATAATAAAATGTAGGAAGTTTAAAAATTACTCATATATAGAGAGAGGAATATATCCTATATTACTTAGGTAAACATCATATGCTATCACTTATGCTTAATCAACATTTAACATTATCTATTTTGTTTTATATATTCAGTTCAAGGATTATGTTTTCACTAACGATTTCTCATGTTCTTGTATAATCGGTTCAAACCATAATCAATATATAGTATGTTTGAACTTAAATAAAGAAAGAAGTAGATGTTCAAACGGAAAATTTCTCAAGGCCTATCGTACTTTGTCGTTACCACTATGTGCCCGCGGGTCAAATGAGAGGTATATACTGAAATAGTAAATTACCATACTATTACTAATAAAGAAAAAGAAAAATAATTCAATTTTATATTTATTGCCCATAGAATTAAAATTAATAAAAAAACACGCCCAGTGGGACTCGAACCCACAATCGCCTGATTAGAAGTCAGACGCCTTATCCATTAGGCCATGGGCGCTTTTTGTTTTCTTCCTCTTGTTTTTATTATATACTACTCCCTCAATTCCATAGTAATAGAGTCATTTTCCTATTTCGGTACATTCCATAATAATGGAGACATTTCCCTTTTTAGTAAAAGTCAACACATTTTTTCTCACTTATTTTACTCTCTCTTACTTTATTCTCTCTACATCTCTCTAACATTTTCATTTCCTACTTTACTGCCGAAAAGAATTGTCTCCATTACTATGGAACGAAGGGAGTATATATTATTCCCTCCGTCCCACTTTAAGAGTCTCATCTGAATTCAAAAAGAAATGTAAAGAAAAGTTGATGAAAAAAATAATCCCTTCGTCCCATTAAAGATGATTCACTTTCCTTTTTAGTTTGTCCCAACTAAGATGACCGATTACTAAAAATGGAAACATCTTTCTCTCTACTTTATTCCCTATCTCTTACTTACTCTCTCCACTTCACACAAAAAATAAAGTTGCATAAATTCTCATGCCGCCCAAGAAATAGGTCATCTTCCTTGGGACGGGGGAAGTAGTAGAACTGTGGGTCATACTTTTATATATTAGTTTTATAATAAAATGTGTGAAAAAAAGATTAGCGGAATGTTGTGTCTATCACCATTTATGCATTCCAATCGGGACTCCTAAATATGTAGCTTTAAAATGTTAAATATATAAGTTAAGAACATGCGATTATTTATTGATCACTGTTAAACATAATCTTTCAAAAATTATAAATTAAAGAAATTATAATTTTGTAAAATAAAGAATTAAACTTAAAATCATAAACACTAGACTCAATTAGCATTCGTACACCATGTATCAAATTTAATTTATTGCATGTTATAGTTAAATATTTTAATATATTTAAAATATGAAATAAATGATATAAGAACATATGATTTTATCGAGGTTCAACTATAATGGTCCAAGATTTAAGAATTTAAAAAAATATAAAAAAATAAAAAATTAGAACTAGAGAATTCTTAAAATCAAAACCATATACTCACTTAATTAGTAGTATTAATATATAATATAGTATTATCAAATTTTAATGTGTTGGGTGTTATATTAAAGTGAGCTAAAAAATTTATTATTTTTTAAAGATTATTGTGAATAAAAAGTGATTAAAAGAATAAGTTTATCAATATTGAAGATTATAGTATTATAATTACAAAGTAATTATTTTTTGTCACATGTTATAGTAACTCTAAGTATTTACAGTTCAAAAATATTAGATAACTAATTATTTATATTTTATAGCGCTAATTATTTGTTATAAAGACTAATTCATTAAGAAGTCTGAAATTATTTGTTTGTTGATAAATCTTATTTTATTTGTAGACAAAATGTACACTAAATATATAAAGCTAATAAAATTAATATTTAAAATTTTAAAGAAATATCTTTAAGTAAATGCATTAAAATGGGCATATATAAAAAAAGTTATCAAATCATGTTTTAAACAATTAGATGATTGCAACATGTTATTAAATGCATGCATCATCTATGCATAATCAAAATTTATATCCTTAAATAGGTGTATTTAGTAAACAAATTAATGTAGGGATAATAAAGTACATATACAAAATATAAATTTAATTAAAAATATGATATAATATATACTTACCATTTTAAGCATTATGGCTTGGAGACATTATGTCTCCAAAACATTTTCCTTTGAGAAAATAGGCAACAATAGATCCCTTAAATTTGCTTTCCATAATTATATTGTATATTTTTTGATTAATATTTTACGTATATTTATATCCTTATATTATACTTATTTCACATAATATAAAAATTTTGATACATGTATGTACATTTCTGTAAATAATTTAACAAGATTTCCGTATTTATCAATTCTAAAATATATACTTACATAAAATCAAGATTTGAATATAAAAAAAGTGATAATAATATACTAATACTAATGGCATGTAAGAAGTGTATATATTTTTAAGAAATATTTTTGAAATCTCAACGCATTATAAAAAAAAATGTACTAACGTTTAAAATACACTACGTTAAACATTAAGTTTTACTCCACTTAGTAATTTATTATTATTTGTATAAGAAATTCACCAGTCACATAAAACCATACAATGTAGACAGTATCTATATCTATACTAATATAAAAGGCGAGTTTTGGACTTATTTTGAAATATTCATAAGTTGTGGGATGAATTTAGATATTTATAATTTTTAAGAAATAGGATTAAAATGGAGGTTACAAATCTTTATGATTATAAGTTATTGAGAATAATAAATGTAAACATAATATAAAAATAGTGGCATGTTTAATTTTTTAAATATATTTATAACATGAGAATTATTCAACTCTACATAGTAGTATTAATTATTAATATGGCTACATATACGGCTTTTCATACATGCCCTCTTATAATCATAAAAATTTATAACCTTCATTTTAATCTTATTTCTTAAAAATTATAAATATCAATTCATCCCACTAAAGAAAGTAACGTAAAGGTAATAAAAATGGCATTTAAACAAATCAATCAATTTTCAATGTAAATTTAAGGCAGTCAATCATGTTATAATTCCATCAATTTATGATTGTTTCTTCATACTTTTTACCTATAAATAGGTATCATTGGTTAGATAAAATTCATTCCTCTTTATCTTTTCTCATTGCATCACGAATTCTCTGCAAAAAGATATTTTTACTTCCAATATGATTATTACTCTTTATCGATAGTAGTACATTCCTCTTTATTATTATTATTATTATTATTATTATTATTATTATTATTTGTTTACTAACATTGTCTCGGCTTTTATTTTTTTATGCCATTGGTGTTATCATTGACCCTAGCAAGGTTATTATATAATCTAATTTTCGGCTCATTGAGATTAAAATTGTGATTCGCAGTGAGTGTTGATCGTCATTTTGTTTTTATTTTCTACTCCAATTTAACGTTTACGACATTTGAATATGTCAAGCTGATTGATAATGCAGTTGAGGAGACACTATTTGGCATTTTTAAATATTACTCTCAACTATAATATTGTTATTTGTTTTTTAACATTGTTGCTATTCTATTTTTTTAGATATTATTGGTGCAATTGTTGACCCTAACAAGATTATTAAACGTGATAATTGTTGATTTATGGTGAGTGTTGACTCATTTTTTTTTTCAACATTGTTTTGTTTTTGTTGATTCGTCTAAAGTTGTGTCAATATAGTTTGTGTATATTATTTTGCAGAATATCAGCATATTGGTGATGCTTCATGGATAAGTTCTTATTGTTCCTATTGGGATGCATTTTTTTGGCATGAAGAACCGTTGGGGAAATCATCTAAAACCAAAAAACCAAAATTTTCAAATTGTTGTATGAGTGGAATATTAAGCTTCCTATGATGTATGCTTCTCATGTTGTCTTTCAAGATTTAATATTCTATAATGATTTTTAATGTTTTTGTTATTTAAAAAATATTATATTTCATACAGTTGAGTTCACCTTGATGGAAGATTGGATTGATAATAGGTTGAACACCGGTCAATCACTGTATGTGTACAATTGCATAGTCAATAAACTCTTTTATGTTGTATCACTATTTAATTTTTATTTCATAAATATTATATATTTTATAAAGTTGTATAATTTTATTTGGGATCTATAAACCATATATAATTTTATATTTTCTCATTTCATTTATTTAATTGACTATTTAATTTAAAATTCAATAGGTCGTGCAACGCACGGGGTTGATACTAGTATTAAGTAAAAGGAAAGACAAAAAAAAAGTTACTAGAGAAAAACGCTAACATCGATTCTAATAAATCCAATGGTAATTAAATGAAAACGCAAAAATTGATTCTAATAAATCCAACAAAAAAGCCACCACTAAACCATAAACCACCACTAACTCTCACTGCCAACCATTCCCATACCCATACCCCCCTCCGCCGGAGTAGCTACTACCCGCCCCCGGAGGCGGCATATACCCGCCTCCGTACCCCACCGCCGAGCTCGTGAGGACCTGCGGCAGCGGCGGCAGCTCATCCCCCGGCACCCACTGCGGGTACTCCACCTGCCCGAACCCCGTGTTTTGCTGGTAATCCACCTGTCCTGAATACTGCCCCTCGCCCTGCCCGTAATAGCTCTGCTGGTAGCCAGAGTTGTAGCCGCTGCCGCCGGCGTAGTTGTAGCCGGCGGCGGCAGGGGCGGGGTGGTCGGGCGAGAGCTCATACTCGGGCTCATGAGGGGCAGTGATGTTGGTGAGGGAACCGCGGTGCCTGCCGTCGGGATAGACGAAGTTGGTGTAGGCGTTGGAGCCGTGCATGGACCGGGCGGCGTAGTCGTACGCCATGGCGGCCTCCTCGGCCGTGTCGAATGTGCCGAGATTGTTTCGCTTAGTTGTCTTCTCCTCCGCGTCGAATATCCGCGCACAGTACTTGCCTGTCCTCTTCTCCAAATCCACGCCCTTGTATCGGAACTGATCGTTTGATCGACTCATTTTGATCACTTCTTAGAAAACAAGAGTCGAGTGTTGTGTACTTGTGTTTGAAGATGTTTGTGATTGAACGGTGTTTATATAGAGAGATTGTAGGTTAACAGAATTTGGTAATTATGTGAAAAAAATAATTAATTTTGGGATGGAATTTTATTATGATTTTGGAATGAATTACTTTTGGAATGAAATAATTTTAGGATATAATGTCTCGATATAAGTAATTCTCTTATATTTTTTCCGTAATTATATTTTGCCTAATACTATAATCTAATGTTATTTTAAATAGATTTTATATGATTATATTATGATTGTTTCATCTAATATAAAAGTACAGTACTTCCTTTAGATATTCAAGGTTTCCATATTTATTAATCTAGACGATTCTAAAAAATATAGTACTTGCTTACATACGATCAAGATTTCATTGAAAACTGCATGTTGTTCAATAATTGTTATATTAGTGTTTAGTTTTTTATTTAGACATACAAAAATCATAACTTAATATTAAATAAACAAATTACTCCATGAACTAGTTTTAATAATAGAGTTTCTTTTTATAGTTTTCTTATTGATCATAATCTACGATGTATATTTTAACTTTCTACCTATTAAATTCAAATAAACTTACCAACTCTATCTTCTTGCCGGTTTTAATTCAATAATGCTAAAACTTGTATTTTTTTTTTACAATTTTTCGTATATACGTACTTTATTACTTTGAGAAATTGAGAATAAGAATATGCAAAAAAACCCACTATGCATCGGATTTATAGTCTAATTATGTAGGGTTTTGTGATTTAGTCTAAAATGATTGAGTTTGCAATTAAAAAGTTGGTACAAGAATAAAATTGTATTTTTTTTAGGCTTGGTCGAAACCAAACACAAAGGTCTTCAAGATTTCAGAGTGAGGATGTGGTGGGGGCAAAGTGATGCCGATTGGGACTACGTTGATGCTGTTTCGGGTAGCGGATGGGTTATTGCTTGTTGCGACAAAAATAAGTTTGATAAAGTGGTAGCAAAAAAGGAGACAGATGGATCCTTACTCCTAAAAGACTGGAGCTTTATTTGTGAGATTTTGGTTGTGTATGCTCCCAACTCCACAACTGAACACAAACAGCTTTGGGATGAGCTCACTGGTGTTAAAGCTAAGTCCTCCTCCCCTTTGCTAGTGATGGGGGATTTTCATGGATGAAAGAAGTGAAGGATAAGATTCACTTGGGGAAGAGGTAGCTCTAGAAGTAAACTGAACAGGATCTTCTTTGACATTAATTGGGGATCCAATTTCCCTAACACAACCCTCACAGCTCTGCCAAACTCTATATCCGATCACACACCTATCGTCTTGATCCTAGCCAAAGAAGTGTTGGAACGGCGCCCTTTCAGATGCTTGGACACTTGGTTTTCTCACCCTGGATTCCTAAATATGGTGAGGAATGAATAGAGGAAGTTTGGGGGTAATCCCATTGCAGAGAAGCTCAAGGCACTTCATCGACCTCTCAGGATTTGGTACAAAAGCTGCTTTGGGAATATCGATGTTAATATTAGAAAGTTGGAGGAGGACCAGATGAAGATTCAGATTAAAATCGACATTGCCAGACTCGTCGCAGTGGAGGCACAACTAAGCAAGTGGCTAGATAGAAAAGCATCAGCAGATGTCAAGGGATAGATGGATCAAAGACGGAGACAGAAACACAAAGTACTACCATGCAGTGGCTTTAGGGAGAAAAAGATTCAAGCCATATCAGAGATGGGGGGAGAATCTTCAAGAGCCCAAGAGCAATCAAGATTGCGATTCTGAAATTTTATAAAGGCCTTTATAGACAAGAACCGAAGCCAAGAGTTCATCTCGACAGCACCATACTTCCTAAAATTTCAACTGAACAGCTGGATGCTCTTGAAAGGAGACCAACAACTCAGCGGTGCAGGAATGTGAAGGTTCAAAGGCCCCAGGGTATGATGGCTTCAATTTTAAATTTGTGAAGGAACTTTGGATAGACATCAGACATGAGGTGTGTGATTTTGTTTTGGAGTTTTTTTGATACGGGACGACTTCCAAAGGAAGTCAATTGCACTTGGGTGACTTTAATTCCATAAATTGAAGGTGCAAGTGAGATCAAGGATTTCAGACAGATTAGCATGGTTGGATGTCTGTACAAAATCATTGCTAAAATTCTTGCAAAAAGGCTATCTAAAGTGTTGCCAGACTTGATTGGGGAAACACAATCTGCTTTTGTCAAGAATAGGCAGATTTTAGACGGGGCGTTGATTGCAAATGAAATTGTGTGGTGGGCTAAGAAGACACATCAGAGAATTACTCTGCTCAAGCCGGACTTCCAAAAAGCCTATGATACTATTAGATGGGATTTCCTGGAGGAGACGATGTTTGGAATGAGATTTGGAAACAAATGAATTAATTGGATCATGGAATGTGTGAGGATAGCATTAATGTCTATTCTTGTTAATGGATCGCCAACCTCACCTTTCAGCTTGCAAAGAGGTCTGAGACAAGGGGATCCGTTGTCGCCTTTTCTTTTCCTTTTGATTTCTGAAACCTTCAACAGGATCGTCCTCAAAGGTAGAGAACTTGGAGTGCTCAAAGGGATTAAAGTGGGTGCAGATCAGATTACAATCACGCACCTTCAATTTGCAGATGACACAATTATCTTCTGCCCGGCAGATGCGAAAATCATTGACAACTATAAGAAAGCCCTTCAATGTTATGCCTTGATGTCAGGTCTCAAGATCAACTACAAAAAATCCACACTCATCCCCTTGAACTGTGATGAGAATTGGGTGGAAAGAGTTAGAAGATCCTTAAGCTGTGGAGCCACCAAACTGCCGATCACTTATCTTGGTATCCCCCTTGGCGCTAGCCCACACAAGGCCCAGACATGGAAACCAATTATTAAAAAAGTGGAAAGGAGGCTAGCACTTTGGAAAGCTAGGACTTTATCAAAGGTGGGGCGACTAGTCCTTATTAAAGCTGTTTTGAACAACCTCCCAATGTACTATCTTAGCCTTTTCCAAATGCCGAAGAAAGTGGCAGGGCGCATCATCCAGCTACAAAGTCGTTCTTCAGGGGTAAGAAAGATGATGATAAAGGAGGTAATCTTTTTGCGTGGAATACAATCTAGAAACCGATGGGGCACAGAGGCCTGGGTGTTGGAGATATTTATATCAAAAATGCTTTCTTGTTGTTCAAGTGGTGGTGGAGGTTCGCGGATGACCAAAAGCCTTTGTGGAAGGATATCGTCAGATCCATCCATGGGCCAATTATTATTGGAGATGCCCAAAGAGTGAAAAGAAAATGTCAGAAAAACCTCTGGGGTCAAATTAATAACTTCAAGAGATTTGGCAAAAAAATTGAAGAACTGGCCAAGAAGGGTATTCAAGTGAAGGTGGGAAACGGATGCCAAAAAAAATTCTGGATTGATCATTGGTTGGGGGAGACGAGCCTCAAAAACAGCTTCCCAAGATTGTTCATGCTCTCCACTCAAAAGAAAAACTTTATTGAAGAGATGGGTGAGTGGGATATGGGTGTTTGGAGAAATTTTTATATTTGGGAAGAGGATGTTTTCCAGGAGCTTCTTCGAGCGGTGAATCGTATCTCCCTAAGAGAAAACACTAGTGATGTGAAATTGTGGCTCGGTCTCGAGGCTACTCCTTTTTGGGTCTCTAACTTTGTGATGCAGGTGACAAAGCTAAAGGGTGAGGAGAGCCCTTATCTCGTTGGACAACTAGCTTGGAGAAACGTTGCCTCGCCACGAGCACAACTGCATTTGT
>NW_025952190.1:0-39472 GCF_023119035.1 Salvia hispanica | reverse complement strand
GCTTCGTTGTTCTTCTTCTTCTCCTTCGGCTGTTGCGGTGGTGCTACATCCTGTGCCGTAGCCGTTACCTCAGCTTCCTCTTCATGTGACCTCTCGTCGCTGATGTTGGGGCTGCTGTTAGGGGTACCCTTATCAACTCCCCCCTGGTTAAGAGCATCCTTGTCCTCAAGGTGGAGGTTAGGAAATCGTCTCCGAATGACATCCAATGGCTCCCATGAATGGGAGTCCGATCCATCTGACCAACGCACAAGCACATGCTCTACCGCTTTATTGTTATGCCACATAATCCGAGAATCCGTAAAAGCCACAGGATATACGATCGGCCAATCGCCCACAAAGTTCTCCGGCAACGGAACATGCGGAACAGAGTCATACCTTGCTACAAATTCCCGCAGGAGGCTGACGTGAAAAACGTCATGGATTCGGCTTTTCTCCGGAAGACGCAGGCGGTACGCTACAGGGCCACCCTCTGCACGACTTCGAACGGGCCATAGTAGCGCCGTGTCAGTTTAGCCAAGCCGACAGCGGCTTGGCCACCGAATGTTGGCGGTACGGCTGAAGCTTCAACCAAACCATGTCTCCCACCTCAAACTCCACATGACGTCTGTGTTTATTAGCAGTATCCCTCATTCGCTGCTGGACACGTTCTAAGTTGCCGCGCAGCTCGCAGAGAAGTGTCCCCCTTTGACGAATCAAATCAGCTACTTTAGGGGGGGTGGCAGCCGAGGGTGGTGAAGCCACTAGTAAAGGGGGGTCCCACCCATACAGTGCCCGGAAAGGAGACGTCCCTAGCGCGGCATGATGGAAGCAATTAAGAGCGAGCTCAGCCCAAGGCAACAGATTGCACCACTTAGACGGTCTATCCCCGGCAAATGCTCTTAAATACTGCTCCAATCCTCTGTTTCGAACCTCCGTTTGGCCGTCAGATTGCGGGTGATAGGCCGTAGAAAAATGAAGTTTTGTGCCGCTCAAGCGTAGCATTTCTTCCCACGTAGCATTTAAGAAAACCGAATCTCTGTCAGAAACCAAAGTCTTGGGAAAACCATGATGTCTGACCACTGTGTTAATAAATAAATGCGCCACCCGTAAGGCATCGAATTTGGTAGGTAACGGGGCGAAGTGCGCATACTTCGAAAGGCGGTCCACCACTACCATGATTGTGGTGTACCCTCGAGATGGAGGAAGGCCCGTGATGAAATCCATGGATACGTCTTCCCAAACTTGCGACGGAATGGGTAGCGGCTGGAGTAAACCCGCCGGCTTTTGCGTCGAGTACTTCGTGGATTGACACACTGCACAAGATTCGACGAACTTTTTCACGTCCTTGCGCATATTTGGCCAGTAAAAACCCGCAGATAGGAGGCGAAAAGTGCGTTCGTTCCCTGGATGGCCAGCTAACGGCGTGCAGTGCTCAGTTAAGAGAGGCTGTTTGAGCTTGGAGGCGGGACTGAGGAGGATTCGGCGCTGGAAATAAACCAGGCCATCTGCAAAGGATAAATGCGGTGGCGCAGTGCCTTCCGCGATCTGATCCACCAGCGCGCGGAGGTCGGCTAAAGTGGCTGTCTCTTCCCGCAGCCGGTCCAAATTTTTGGGAACTGGCTGAGCAATAGCAGCAAAAAATGTAGCCTGTTCCAATGGCAGTTGAGGTTGTGACTCGGCACTCTCGTCGGGGCGGTCCTCGTGTTCGCCGGTGGCAGTACTCCCGCCGCATTCATCTCTGCGGGACAAGGCATCCGCGGCCTTATTCAAGCTGCCTTTTTTGTACTCAATAGTGAACCTATACCCCATCAATTGCCGCACATAGAGATGTTGATCCGGGGTTTGGACCACTTGTTGTAGCAGATTTTTAAGGCTCCTCTGATCACAACGGATAATGAACTCCCGCCCAAGGAGGTATTGCCGCCATTTCTGCACTGCTTCGACAATGGCGTACAGCTCCTTGTGATACGTCGA
Organism: Salvia hispanica; assembly: GCF_023119035.1. Lineage (NCBI taxonomy): Eukaryota > Viridiplantae > Streptophyta > Magnoliopsida > Lamiales > Lamiaceae > Salvia > Salvia hispanica. The sequence goes on along the minus strand of NW_025952190.1, from coordinate 37,519 downwards.
TGCCACCCGGCGACGTGGTCCCAATTTTTTACTGAAAAAGGAAATGGGATGTTTATCCTGGATCAGCACTGCGCCAATGCCAATATCCGACGCGTCAGTCTCGATACAAAACTGCTTGTCAAAATTAGGCAGGCTTAGTACAGGGGCCGATGTCATGGCCTCCTTGAGGGCGGCGAACGCTGCTTCCGCATCTGAGGACCACCCGAAAGCCTCCTTCTTTAAGAGATCGGTGAGCGGGGCCGCAATCATGGCATAGTTAGCAACGAAACGTCGATAATAACCTGTGAGGCCCAAAAAACCCCGTAGTTGCTTGACGGATTTAGGCAGTGGCCAAGAAGTCATCGCTACAATCTTTGCGGGGTCAGCTTTGAGGACCCCGTCCAATACTAAGTGGCCTAGATACTCCACTGTTGTGCTGCAGAAGGAGCATTTGGAGAGCTTAACGAAGAACTGTTGAGTCTGCAGCAAGGCTAACACCTCCGCCAAATGTGCATAGTGCTCCTCCAGCGTTGGGCTGTAAACAAGTATGTCATCGAAGAAGACAATTACACACTTCCGTAGCAAGGGCTGAAAAATCATGTTCATGGCAGCCTGAAAAGTGGACGGGGCATTAGTGAGGCCAAAAGGCATGACCAAGAATTCGAAATGTCCGTCGTGAGTTCTGAAAGCTGTCTTGAAAAAATCTGCGTCATGCATGCGGATTTAATGGTAGCCGGACCGCAAATCCAATTTGGTGAAGAATTTCGCCCGGCCGAGCTCGTCAAAAAGTTCATTGCAGTCGGTATAGGGAAATGGTCCGGGACCGTTGCCACGTTCAATGCTCTGTAGTCGATGCAAAACCTGAAAGTCCCATCCTTCTTCCGGATCAGTAACACTGGAGAAGAGAAGGGGCTATGACTCCTTTGAATTATGCCTTGATCGAGCATGTCCCGAACCTGCCGTTCGATCTCATTTTTCTGGAAATAGGGGTACCGGTACGGCCTCACATTGACAGGCTTCGAGTTAGGGAGTAGGTGAATACGGTGGTCGAATTCTCGCTGCGGTGGCATGCCCGTGGGTACGGCAAAGACCGGCCTGAACTGGTCTAGAACTCGCCGGACTTCCGACGGTATCTCCGTTGGAAAATCAGCACCTGCCGATGATGGCGCCTTGTCGCACTCTGAATAATCTCGTAAAACTCATGGGCTGGCGAGTGGGCCGTGAGCATAGATAGCGTCTGCAAGGAAATGAGGCGGGGAGATGGCTGGACGCCGTGCAGAGCCACCGGAACCCCATTCTGAACAAACTCCAAGGTCTTTCCTACAAAATCCACAGAGATCTTGCCCAATGATTCCAGCCATGCCATTCCTAGCACTATGTCTGGACCGTGAATTTCCATAATGTGAAGATCAATGAGAAAATTAACCCCGTGCACTGACAGTTTAGTGCGGCGTGCCATGTGTGAGCAAACCAACGAGGCACCGTTGCCTACGTACACACGGAACGGTCGAATTGGAGTCAAGGACAATTGTAGTTGCTTCGCCACTCTGGGATGAAGGAAATCGTGTGTGCTGCCCGTATCAATTAGGATGCTAACTGTGGTCTTCCCGATTGTTCCTACCACATTGAATGGGCGCGCCGTGCTGCCTCCAGTAAGGGCGTGGAGATGCGACAAGTCCGCGGTGATGACTGCATCGCCCGCCTCGCTGCCCTCCGAGCTATCCAGCGGATCATCACCATCGGCCTCTCCCACATAATACAACATCTTCTGCTTGCAGACATGGCCAGGTACCCACTTCTCCGGGCAATGGTAGCACAACCCTTTCCGCGAACGCTCCGCTTTCTCAGCGTTCGAAACAAGGATGGGTTTAAAGCCTGGCTTCGCCGTGTCTTTGGAGCTCGAACTCGGCAGTGCAGCAGGTGTGCTCTGGTTGGGAACAGAGTACCGGGAGTCTCGGTTGTTCCATTTGCTGCGGTTCTGGGGAGGGTGTCGTTCCTCATGTGAGGCCGCAAGTCGCAAGGCCAAGGCCATCGCTTCAGCCAAGGAAACCGGTTGCTGCAACTCTACTTTCTCTTGGATGGGCTCCTTAAGACCTGTAATAAAAATCGGAATCAAAGCCTCCTCGGATAATCCTTGAACCCGATTCAGGTAGCGCTCAAATGCGTCGTGGTATTCGGCCACCGAACCGGTCTGCACCAGTTTGGACAACGGTCCGATGCAATTACGAAAGCTCTGAGGGTCAAACCTGTGGCGGACGTCCTCCAAAAACTCAAGCCATGTCACATATGGATTGTTCGCCCTATAGTTAAAAATCCATTCCGCAGCCGGTGGTTGAAAAAGCATTACCTCGTAGTGCAATCGATCAGCGTCTGGCATTTGTAGATGTTCAAAATAATATTCCACCCTCGAAATCCAGTTCGACGCATCCGATCCATCGAAACGGGGCGCCTTCATGTTGAGATCTTTAGGTCGATCCCCTCTTGCCGATTGATAAGTGGGACGGTTCAGGGGAGAATCCCAGGATGTGGGCTGGCGATAGCCGTGAAAATCGCGGTCGAGATCGTGGGGATAACGACCGTTTGGCCTATCCCAGTTTGTCCTCTGCCGTGGGTATTGGTGATCGCGGCGCGGAACAGAGAACGAAGATCGATAAGGACGTCGTCCCTCGTGCCGGTATCTATCGCGCTGCATCCCTCGGCGTTGGCGGAGGTCCCCACCACGGGCGCGTTGGCCGTGGTTGAAAATCCGGGGGACATCGCCGTCGTCGGCAGAGAAGTCACGCCGAACACGATACCCTTCTGCCTCGACATCTTCAGAGTAATAGGGTTGGTCTGGATCAGGCACCACCGACTCTGCCAGATTATCCACGCGACGATCAGTGGAGTCCAACCTAAATTCCAACTCATCAAATCTTGCCATAATTTTCTCAAAACCTTGGTTTACCAGATCGTTTCCGCCCCCTGTTTCCGTTGGCTGCACACTCGATTCTGGGTGAGTCCTTAGAGAGATACGAGTGCCGACGTTACGACGGTGGTTACCCGCCTGAGTGAGGGGCGGCTGACCCATCAACAATTCTTGAGCGTTGCCTCCCGTGAGGAGGCCAGATGGTGGAATCGACTCCTCAATAGCGTCCATAGTGAGTACACAATGAAAGACACCAGTTGTTAGCTTAAACCTTCAATTAACGTCTACTTCCAAGCACAAGAAACACAAGCCGGAAAGATCGAGCGCCCAAGAGGATTGGGTCGGCGACTTTTGACGGCTGAAGGGTTGCTGGACGCGAGAGAGGTTCTTGACGGCAGCGATAAAGATTAGGTTTCTTGATGCACACTTTGTTGGGCCAAAATAAAAGATTTCATAGCTAAATCAATGATCAGAGAGTGGCCCTATTTATACTAAAGACCCTAGGGTTGGTTCGACTTAACCTATACGTTCGGGAAAGAACCAACAAAGAAAACCCAAACGGGGCTTATAATTCGCCCGACTCAGTTACAAGAAAAATAACGCAACATCAACTAAAACAATATTAAAAAGCAAAAAAAACAATCTATCAATTCGTCGCTACTTAGCGACGTAATTGGCAAACTTTTGAGGCGGTTTGATTCGATCCCTTGGCCTCAACGTCCTTGATGCTTCGTTGTTCTTCTTCTTCTCCTTCGGCTGTTGCGGTGGTGCTACATCCTGTGCCGTAGCCGTTACCTCAGCTTCCTCTTCATGTGACCTCTCGTCGCTGATGTTGGGGCTGCTGTTAGGGGTACCCTTATCACTCGGTTGCGTCTCTTCTTCTTCTTCTTCTTCTTCTTCTTCTTATATTTATATCCAACTCCAAAAAAGAATTCCACTAACCATAATGGCCTTCCACTTCTTATAATCATGTAACCAATTCCAATCCCAACTATGAAACCACTTCCGTATCCAATTACAACACATCGCCAACCAAATCCATCTATGAATTCATATTCATATTCATCATCATCTTCTTCTGCAGGCTGCATTGACTGCCCATCATCCTCTTTGCATTTTTTTGTCAATGGAAGTCCACACAATGCCAAGTTTCCAATGTATGAATCATTCTCGAATGTGGAAAACTGTTTTGTTTATGGTATTTGTCCAACAAGGTTGTTCATTGAAAGGTTAAATTTCGCAAGAAATGTCAACCTTGTCAATTCACTTGGAATTTTACCATCCAATTTGTTTGTTGACAGATCCAACGATTCGAGATCACTCAAGTTTCCAAGAGATGGAGGTATATGTCCTGTGAGGCTATTGTGTGATAGGTTCAAGTATTTGAGAATCTTAAGATTTCCTGTGGAGGGTGGAATACTCCCAGAGAATCTATTGGAGGAAAGATCAATTGTTGCGAAGGTTTCCAATAGTCTCGTAATTAACTGATCCTGACCTTTCAAGCTGACCCTCGTCTCCACGTACCTTAGAAACTCATCATATTCATTTTCTACCGGCTCAATCATTGCATTGAAATTGTTGAAATATCTTTGAGGTAGAGAGCCTAGAAATTCATTATGGGATACATCTAAAACTTGCAACCGAGGAAACGGAAACTTGGTTCGTGAAGGAAACGACATGTTACCACCAAACTTGTTTGACCTCAGCACTAGCACTCGAAGCTCGCGTAGGCGTTCCATCCAAAAGGGAAATTCGTCCTGTATACTATCATTTCCAATGTCGAGACCCCTTAGATTTCGGCAATTGACTAAGGATTTGGGTAATCGTCCGTGGAATTTGTTATTACCCAAATTGATGGATATAAGACTACAATTCTTAAGAAAGGTAGATGGAATGGGGCCACTAAATTGATTTTCATTTAGATGACAGATGGTCAAAGATCTGCTCAAGTTTCCAAAGCACTGTGGCAGTCTTCCTTCCAAAGTACTCCCTCCGTCCCGCTTTAGCAGTCCCATTGACTTTTCTGTCCCCATTTTGTAAAAATGATAAAAAATAGTTAAAGATGAGAAATGGTAAATTAAGATAAAGAATAATATAGAGAAGAGTCTTATCTACATTATTGTCTCTCTTACTTTACCATTTCTCCACTTTAACTATTTTTTATCATTTTTACCAAAAGAGGGCAGAAAAGTCACTGTGGACAGTCTAAAGCGGGACGGAGGGAGTATTATTTGAGAGAACAAGAATTCTAAGCCTAGACAACTTGCAGACGGAGAATGGGAGCTCACCTACAAAAGATGTATTTGAAAGATAAACAAGGATTTAAATCAAACACATTTATATCGGAAAAAGGCACATGTCTATCATCTGTATATGTAACATTTTGCAGTAGAGACAATACGAGCACATGTCTAAGGCATTGTTTTCCTACTCTATCGGTATTTCACCTGAAAAGTTATTGGTTGAAAGGTCCAGCTCCAACAAATTTTGTAGGTTTCCTATCTCTGGTGGGATGCTGCCTGAAAACGAATTATTAGAGAGATACAGATAGTCTAGGTTTGTGAGCAAGCCTGTTTCTGATGGAAGTTCCCCGCTGAATTCATTGTGTTGAATTTGTAGTGAGATTAGTTTTCTCCAACTCATGATGAAACGGGGCAATATTTCACCAGTCAGGCTATTAGCAGATAGTCCCAACTCAGATAAATTGCCCAGATTTGAAAAGGATGGCGGCAATGGCCCCGAGAGTGAATTCTGGGATAAATCTAAGTAGGTCAGCTTGTTACATAGGCCGAGCTCTCGAGGAATGGAGGAATTGAATCTGTTCATTTGAAGGCCTAGAGTTCGGAGATTCGTGAGTAGGCCTATAGAAGGAGGGATTATTCCTACAAATGAATTATTGTACAGCTCTAGATTTTGCAGGCTTGGAATAAGGCTTACTGAATCAAGAATGTTGCCAGAGAAAAAGTTGCTGACGAGGCGAAGATCCTTCAACTTGGAGAGGTTAGTGATATTTGGTGGCAGGGGGCCTTGAAAACCATTTCTAGTGAGGTTAAGATATTCAAGTTTGACCAAATTGGTGAACAATGATTCAGGAATTTGGCCTGTGAAGGCGTTTTGAGACAAGTCAAGAAAAGTAAGGTTGAGACATGTGGTTATGAAGTGTGGGAATTCCAAGGTGAGTTCATTGATACCAAGATCAAGGTGAGTTAGGAAAGGGAAAGTGGGAAATAGAGACCAGTCAGGAGTTTCAAAGTAATTGAAGCCCAAATCCAAGAAGCGCACCTTCTTCATATTGCCAATCTGATATGGGATTTCTCCAACCATCTGGTTCATGGAGAGGCTCAGGTATCGAAGCTCTGTCAAGCGCCCAATCTCTGGTGGAATGGCGCCGGTAAACTGATTGTCGGAGAGGTCCAAGAGAGTGAGGCTTGTGAGGTTGCCAAGAGCAGCTGGTACGGAACCGTGGAGATAATTCCCGTTGAGGCTGAAAGTGGTGAGATTCAGCAATGAAGTGAAATGGAACAGATCCAATGTCCCTGCAAGGCCTGCACCGTAGATATCAATCCCAGAGACAGATCCCTCGTCGTTGCAGCTAATGCCGATCCATCTGCAGTGGTTGCTGATGTTTTTGACGGACCAAGACTCGAGAGAAGCAGAAGATGATAGGCTGGATTTCCATCTCATCAAAGCCTCTGCTTCACTTGTGGCTGCTCCTGAAGGACACACATATAGACACAGTGTTAGGAGAAAAAGATATTTAAGGAAAAGGTATGCTGTTTTCATGGCTGATGTTTTTGTCTATCTACTCTGCTTCATTTGCCTATTTATATGCAAACTAAAGAGTAAAAACTATAAACAAAATAAAAAGTTAAGACTAAAAAACACGGCAGAGTTTGGCGTGTTGATTGAATGGGAGACATCATTCTGTACAGGATTTTAATTTGAATCACATATTCTTTTCCATGGAATAGTCAAGCTCTTATATTGGTGATATGACTAAAAGTTGTTTACATACAATGATTCAAATTTGTGATTTATTCCTATATTACATTTATATTAAGACCACATGAGGTCTAATACTACAAATACTTTATTAAAACAAATTATAGTTTATTTTGAGAAGGCGTTAGGTGATAACTTTATAATAACAAATAAACTTTTTGCTCACAATTTTCAGATTAAATTTTTTTTTAATGAATGTGATATGGTGAGTTAAAGGAATTTTGTAAAAATAATATTTAATTTCTCGCGGAGTGAGGAAGTGAATATTTTGGGATTCGCACCAATAATATTTTTGGAGCCCCGTGAGTTCTTTTAGTTTCGTATGAACTTGAAATACGAACCTTGAGTAAGTAATCAAATGGATGTGATGATGAATTATTGTAGTACTTGGCATAACACCAAGGGACTAATTATTGTTGATTGCGTGATGGAAAGTACGTACGTTGATTAAATAGTCATACTAGTGTAGTGTAATTTGTTTTGTCGAGAGAAATAATTTCTTCTTGTGGGAATTTAATTAAAGTACTATACGTAGTACTTAGTGTGTTTAAATCGAGGATTAATCTTGATAAATTTAGAACACCACCAAATATTAGTGTACTGCATTGGGCAAATTTAATACTCCCTTTGTTTCAAGATAAGCGAGCACAAACTTTTCGGCACAGGATTTAAGGAAATGGGGTTTTGTTAGAAAAGTGGAAAGGGAATAAAGTAACATAATTAAAGAGAAAAAGTAAGACAGAGAATACCAAAAATGGTAAAAAGGCACCACACTCCGCTCACATATCATTTAAAACTAATATATACACGTGGACCCATATTTCACTAACTTTTGTGTACCCACTTTTTTAACATTTTTAAAACTCGTGCCAGAAAAAAAATGAGACTCCTATTCGCGGACGGAGGGAGTATAATTTGAAATATTATAATGCTATATGAACATGTACTAAATAATATGGATTTGATTCATGTAGGTGATATTCCAGAGGAGATTGGTCGTCTAACAAATTTAAAAAGATTAGGCATGAGTTCCAACAAATTAAAAGGCTCATTGCCTGCAACTCTTTTCGGCATGACATCCTTGCAATATGTTGACTTTGCTTCCAATGAACTAAGTGGATCATTATCACCACAAATTGGAAACATCCATGCAATCGCACGATTTCTCTTATGTAGATACGCGCTAGTCTATCCGATCCATGCGTTATCGGAATCGGTATGAAATGCGCACATTTGGTGAGTCGATCCACAATCACCCAAATGGCGGTGTTTCCTTTGAGAGTCTTTGGCAAAGCCGTCATGAAATCCATGGTGATGTGCTCCCACTTCCACTCGGGTATTTCCAACGGTTGTAGTTTTCCATAAGGTCGTTGATGTAAAGCCTTCACCTGCTGGTAGGCTAAGGTTGACATTTCTTGTGAAGTTAAACCTTTCGATGAATAATCTCGAGGGACGAATACCACAGTCTACTCAGCTTCCCACATTTGGTAATGAATCATATGCGGGAAATGTAGGATTGTGTGGATTTCCATTGACGAGAAAATGTGAGGGGAGTGATGAAAAACCATCACCGCCTAATGTGGAAGTAAAACCAGAGAGGGAGATTGAGTGGATTTATGTCTTTGCTGCTGCTGGATATGTGTTGAGCATAGGAATCTTTTCATGGCTGCTTTTATTCTGCCCAAGTTTCAGTTATAAATACTTTGAGAAAGTTGATGATGTTTTTGAGAAGATATTTGAGTGTTCCAGCGCCGGAAGAAAAGAGATAGACGAAGAAGAGTTGTGAGGAATCAGGATAGACGAAAATAAATAGTATTATGAATGTTTTTGTTTTAGTTATCCGATGTTTTTATTGTTCGGTATTAGTGTTCTGTTTATATTTAATATGTCCTTGCATATTATATGTAACTATGCAGTAAGAATTGTTCATGAAGTCCAAATAATTATTCACAAAGGTATTAACATTTTCTTCAATTTTATGTATTCTCTTGTGTTTTTAAAATTTCATACGTATAGAGTTAGAATCCACTCAAAGGATTCAAATTCATAACACTTAACACGTTTTTTTTAAATCCAGTGAGTGCACTTTTCTATCATACTTACTGTATGCTTGCTGTGCATTCGCAGCTTATGCATAAAATGGTTCACTTGCAAAAAATTGCAAGATAGGCATAGAACAAAATACTCCCTCCGTTCCCTCATAGTTGACTTATTTTTCCATTTCAGGAAATTCCCTCATAGTTGAGTCATATAGAAACTTTTTTCTTTCTTCCTCTACTCTCTTTTACTTTATTCTTTCCATTTTATTAACTTTCTACTTTATTTTTTCTACCTGTTTCTCTATCTTACGTTTCTATCTATTTATTTAACACACTCAACTTCCCTTTCTTAAATTTCGTGCTAAAAAGTTTCGCCTTAACTATAAAGGAACGAGGGAGTATTAATTATGGAACACTTTCCTTAAAAAACTTGAAAGAAAAAAATTGTTTGCCTCAATTATAATAGTTCCCCATTTAATTACTCACCCTGAGCCTCCAATCTATTAGTTAGAGGGAAAACATCTTACCACAAAATAAGTGGCACTTCATGGTGCTAAGAAGTTGTCAACCCTTGCGTTCACTTTCCTCGACAGAAACTTCATACAAATAGGCGGCTTCACACCCCCCAGAGCCAGAAGGGAGCTCGGCAGCGTCCATATCCCGTCTCCGCAGATCAATGATCCCACTCACGAACATAGACCGCGGAGACGAGAGGGTCATATACCCGGTCTTGAAGTCTTGGGTCAGGTCTGCTGCAGTCGACACATTGTTCATGATCACCACGCAGGCATGCGCACTGATCAAAATAATCACCAGCTTCCTCGTTGGCATATGTTCGATTTTAAAAAAAAAACACTAACTGAAGGAATGACTGCAACCTGTTCGATCTATTGCTTCACTGAATTCCTTGGATCTGTTCACAACGGGCGCACATGCAGAGTGTTCGACACTTTGTGGTTTCCTCGCCATAGCTATTAAACAAAATCTGTCCTTCCCATGCTTCTATGCGAGTTAGCACGGTAACCGCTCGACGTATTGTCCCAACGAAAATACGAAATACCTTGTACCTGTTCACAATTTGTATAAAATAGAAACTAACTTGTCTGTAGAAAGATACTAGAGAATCTGGCATCATGTGGATATTTCTTATTCCCGAAATACAACTTTCCGGTCACGTCATCATGTGGGATTTAATCAAACATTTAGAGCAATTTTTTGTTGAAGAGCATTATACCATGAGTATTATTTAGATAATGGAAATCAACAAAATTTAAAAATAAAATATTAAGATCTATGTGGGATATTTGGCATCAAGAAATGGGATATTTCTTATTCCCTAAATACAACTGCCCGGACATGACATCGTGTGGGATTTAATCAAACATTTAGAGCTCTTCTCACCACACAATATTTTGTTGGGTATTTCGGCAAACAGTAAGCGCAATAAATTTTACATGATGAGAGTTTTATTTAGATAATGGAAATCAATAAAACTAAAAATAAATTATAGAGATCTATGAAGGATTATATTAAGTTGACAACCACTTTTAAAATGACAATGTACCACCAATGAGAAGAACCCTTAGATTTAGGTGCAGATTCAATCTTAGCCTGCTTGCCTATGTATCGTAGATTGCTTGATTATCTTTGATTTCGTATCACATATAGCTTAGAATCATATGCCAAGTTGCTTGCCTATGTATCGCAAATTGTTAGCCTAGGTTGTCATTTTAACTATGGTATCACGATAGTGCTCTATTTCGTATCCTATATTGCTTGGAACCATATGTTGAATTGTTTGTCTATGAATCACATATTGCTTGCATATATATTGACCCTAACACACCCCGATCTATGAAAGCACAAATGCATATAATAAAATGAGAGTTTTATTATTACATCGCTTTTGCGTGTTTAAATATTCTGTCAACTTGTTAAATGTCATTTCTCAGTTATCGTAAAAATATTAAAGATGTCAACATTCATATTGTTTGACTTAAACACTAGGAATCGTCATATTTTAGAGAAGGTGGTAACCAAGTCTAGTGGTATCTATTTAATTCAATCTTTACATTTCAATCTTTGACAAAATCTGATGAGATTGTTCATGAAAAAGTAAAAAACATAATAATTGGTGGATACATATTTTAGAAATTGAGATCACTTTCATTGACTTAATAAATAATTCTACAAGTGTAATCAATTATGAAGCCGCCGCGGCATCATCAATTATCAGATAGATATAACGTTAATTCATGGCTTTGACTTTACCTAATGCTTTCATATTTGTTACAATCTCCTTAAAATAAATATCCCACACACATACATGTATATACATCGTAGCTCAATCACAAAAATACTATTGTTGAAATCAAGTCAAAAATGGAAAAATCTTCTCATTTTCTCCTCCTTACTCTACTCTTGTCGTCTGTTCACTATTTGATGTATTATAGCTTAGCCACCGATATCAACACCGATCGTTCTTCACTTCTTGCCTTAAAATCTCAAATCACTTCCGATCCACAAACTATATTGACAAAAAATTGGAGCACTGAAGCCAGTGTCTGTAGTTGGATCGGAGTTACTTGTGATTTTCTCCTTAATAGGGTGACTCAGTTGAACATATCGAACATGGGTCTTGTTGGAACCATCCCACCAGAAATCGGAAATATTTCTTCTCTCGTTTCTTTAGACATGAACGACAACTCTTTTCATGGTCCTCTTCCCGTGTCTATCTTTAACATGTCAAATTTAGAAGTCTTGAGTTTGAGGAATAATAGTTTGTCTAGTAGTCTACCTCTTGATATGTGCATACACAATCTTGATCGACTCAAGATTCTTCGTATTTCTTACAACGAGATGTATGGGAATATACCATCGAGTTTGGAGCAGTGTTCGCAGCTCGAGTATCTTTCTTTGTACAACAACAAATTTGATGGAATAGTGCCAAGGGAACTTGGGAACTTGACCAAGCTTCAAACGTTGTACATTGATGCAAATAAGTTGACAGGTAACTTGATCTTATCTCCATGGACTATAGTCAAATAATTCTTTTTAATGTCATTTTCTATTTATTTTCAATATCTATTATTTTTTTACAGTCATATACGTAGAGGGTCAAATTAATATTAATAATATTCTTATTATTATGGTTATTTATTATCATAGTTATTATTATTATAATTAGGTATTGTCCATATTTTAAAACTTATATTAAAATTTATTGAAGTTATTATTCATTAATAATAATAACAATAATAAAGATTCAATAAAACTTAGGGAATACGAATTCTTGAAAGTTGCACCACTTTGAATTTAATTACTTATCCTGTTATATAAAAAATCCAACAAATACGAATAAACATTTCAAGGTCGAGTCATAGTATTATTTTTTTAGGTCATAATCTTACTAAACAAATAGGCCAAGGAGATAAGTCTAATTGTATTCTCTATTTCTCTATAGACATAACTTTCTTCTCCCTTTGTGCGCGAATAGGAATCCCATTTTTTTATTATGGTCCGTCCGCGAATAGGAGTCCCGCTTTATAATTACCATAAATGGTAAAAAGGCCCCACACTGCGCTCACATATCATTTAAAACCAATATATACACGTGGACCCATATTTCACTAACTTTTGTGTACCCACTTTTTTTAACATTTTTTAAAACTCGTGCCGGAAAAAAATGAGACTCCTATTCACGGACGGAGGGAGTATAATTTAAAATATTATAATGCTATATGAACATGTACTAAATATTATGGATTTGATTCATGTAGGTGATATTCCAGAGGAGATTGGTCGTCTAACGAATTTAAAAAGTTCGGACATGAGTTCCAACAAATTAAAAGGCTCATTGCCTGCAACTCTCTTCGGCATGCCATCCTTGCAATATGTTGACTTTGCTTCCAATGAACTAAGTGGACCATTATCACCACAAATTGGAAACATGACATCCCTTCTCAGAATAGGCCTTGAATATAATAATCTAACTGGTATGAGCAAATCACTTGTTGATGCTTAATTTGAGCTAAGTTTATGATTTCTATCATAATCCTATAGGTGAAATTCCAAAAGAGATCGGTCTTCTTACCGATTTCGAGCGATTGAGCATGTGTTGCAACAATATTAGTGGTTTAGTGCCAAGAGAACTTGGGAACATGACAGCCATGGTTGGTATATACCTTTCCAGTAATGCTTTAAGTGGTATGATTCCAACCCTTCATAACTTACTTTATTGTAACGTTTTATTGCATTTATTTCTACTAAAATTAGTAAGTCGTTCAATTTTGTGTCACATTTTCCCATACCATGATACTTAAGAATAGTGTGTTAAGTGGATGGTGAATAAAGTAAGAGAGAATAAAGTTAAAGAGAATGTTATTTTTTTTCCAAAAATAGAAACTCAATTATCTTGGAACTTCACAAGATAGAGCCTACTTACCATTTATGGCAAAAGTAAAATAAGACTCTAATTGTGGGATGAACTGAAATGACAAAATAGGACTCTTATTGTGGGCGGAAGAAGTAATACATTGTGTACATGTTTTACTGAACCCTAAACATACATATATTAGTGTCACAACTTCATATTTTAAGTAGCATGATTTCATGTCTCTTTATGTATCATTGGATACAAAGTTGTACTGTATTTGTTATGATTGTCTTTTTCAAAATTTGTACGAGTAGGTACTATTCCAAAAGAAATTGGAAACCTGAAACACCTCATTGAGTTATGGCTTCACGACAATAATTTAAATGGTATCATACTCTCTCTCTCTCTCTCATATGTCAATATGTCAATATGTCATTCTTAATCCCGTTCAAAATCAATTTTCAGGTCCAATACCTTCCGCCATTGGGAATATGTCAGAGCTGGATTATTTAGTACTCCCTCATAACAAACTAATTGGAGAGATTCCATTATCCATTTGCGACTTGAGATTACTGACACTCCTCCATTTAGCAGACAATCATTTGGAAGGACAGATTCCAAAGTGCTTGGGAAACTTCAATAGTACATTGTTGGCTCTTAATTTAGGTCAAAACCAAATCACAGCCCTTCAATCCACATTTGTAAAAGGTTGCAGTCTTCAGGCCCTTATTCTGTATGGCAATAAGTTGGAAGGAATAACACAGTCCCTAATCAACTGCCAACGCTTGGAGAGCATTGATTTTGGTGATAATGAAATACGAGGTGCATTTCCCTTCTGGATGGAAGCATTCCCTCAACTTCGCGTCCTCATCTTGAGGTCTAACAAGTTGAATGGTACTATGTTGGAGGCTTCAAAGACCGAGCATCCGTTTCCAAAGTTGCAAGTCTTGGATATATCAAGAAATGCATTTGTTGGCTCTTTACCTGATAGATATTTCAAGAATTGTGAAGGTATGATAGATGCCAAGGATAATCTGACACGCGTTGGGAAGGATAGGCTCCAAACATATTTAGACTTAGGTGTCATTTTGAAGGGTTTGGATCAGGAATTGAAAAGATTGTTAGATACGTTTACAATGATTGACTTATCTTCCAATAGATTTTCCGGGAATATTCCAGTTTCCATCGGCAATCTTAATTCTCTTAGATACTTGAATTTGTCCAGTAATACTCTCACGGGAGAGATTCCTGTGTCTCTTGGGAATATAAGTATTCTTGAGTCATTGGATTTGTCATGGAACAGATTGAGTGGAAAAATTCCAAGTGATCTGACAGGTTTGACATTTCTTTCGAAATTAAACCTATCAATGAATAATTTTGTGGGGCCAATACCACAATCTAAGCAGTTTTCTACGTTTCAGAATGATTCATACATAGGAAACTTGGGATTGTGTGGAGTTCCATTGGCAAAGCAGTGTGAAACAACTGATGGAAAATCAGTGTTTCCTCCACAAGAAGATGATGATGATGAGTCAGGATTTATAGATGGATTTGGTTGGCGAAGTGTCGTGTTAGGGTATGGATGTGGATTTGTGGTTGGAATTGGAGTTGGTTACATGATTATAAGAAGCGGAAGGCCAAGATGGTTAGTGGACTTCTTTTTTGGGGCTGGATATAGTAATAGTAAGATGAAGAGAAGAAATAGAGCAAAAGCAACAACAAGGAGAAGGTGATTCAAGACAAACAATTGTGCTTTTCTTGAGTTTCATTTGGAACACTAGCTTGTTGTGTGTATGATGTTTTGCAAATAATGCATCTTAAATTATGCAATGTTGTATTTCTAAGTTAGGCTACTTTTGTTCATAAAATTGTACAAGCAACCCTTGCATGCAATCTGCACAGATGCTAAAAAATCAAATATTTCAATGCTCAAAATTGTTTTCTAAATTATAAGAATTATATCCAACTTCAACTTCTAATTATAATTGGAAACAAATTCAATCCCCACAAAATTCAACTCAAAACAAATAAAACAACCAAAACATACCTCTCTCACTTGAAGCCTTCATCGTACATCTTCTCGAATTCGCGCGCAAGCGCAAACATTTCACACAAGGACGAGGGCTTTCGCAAGTGTAGTTCCCATCGAATAGCATCTTTGAAGCCCGATTCACATATGGAGACGAGGTGATTCTCCGATAGCGACACACCCTTAATCTTGACCAAAAGCCTCTCGAACTCGTCCTGATATTCCATCACCGTGTTGAGTTGTTGCAGCTTGCAGAGTTTCCCTAAGTGATTGTCATGATATGTTGGATCAAACCTCTCTTTCACCGCTTCCATGAAATCAGGCCATGATTTTACCAATTTGTGTTTTTTTTGGTAAATGAGCCAATCCAGCGCTGGCTGCTCTTCCGACATCCGGTAATAGTCTAAATACATGTCAACCTTGAAAGTCCATCCCCATGGGTCGTCTCCGTTGAATTTCGGGGGATCGAGCCGAAGATAGGGGCTCTGCTCCGAATGGTTGGACTTTGAATTATCAGCATGAGCCATGGCTGAACAATTTTGATGAAGGAGAAGAGAAGATTAAGGTTTAAAAAACTATGTAGTAATCTTTGTCACTGATGATATGAAGAACACTTAGACTACACCAGACTTTGTCGGGCATTTCGGCAAACGGTTGGAGTGCCTCTTATAATGTCATGTGAAATATGATAAATAAAGAAATGGTGACATGTTATGATCAAATAAAAAATTATAAAGATCTATTAATGCACAAATGTTAAAAGGGAACAACCGTACATGGAGTTGGTGACCGGCGACGGCGGTTGGGTGGCGCCGAGGAGGTCACAGCTTTTCTGATTTGTGTGTGTTAAGGCACAATCTTATTCTCTGAAGTTGGGCTCACTTTTGGGCCAGTTTGTTTTGTTTAAATAATTCAGTTGGGCCTATTTTGTTAAGAAGAAGAAAGAAGTTTTGGGCCTTTTTATTTGATTTGAGATTGCTTTTGAGTGTATGGCCCTTTTTTTTAATCTTTAGAGTGGATCTTGGACATTTTTGTCGATGTAAATTGAGATTTCAAGACGGAATAAAGTATAAAAATTGAAATTTTGTTATTTAATTAGCGTATTTCAAACTTTGTGAAATATATGAGATTTTGATATTTTGAGGAATAGATCAGATTTTGACCATAATTTACACAGCTATTTACCTTTAAAAAAATGGAATCCCCTGTATAAATCAAATTGTATATATTGACTCATTGATCGTGCCCCATTTGTAAACCTTGGCCATTTAATATCAAGAAAACATTACCTTCAATCACAATTCTTCCTTTCGTCTGCCATTTATAGTTCCATTTTGACTTAGCATGGAATTAATTTTTATATATTTATTTTATAGTAGGACGTGAGTGAGTAATTATTTGGTTCAGTGTGATCCACATACCTAAAACATTTTTTCACTTACAGAGGAAGTAATATAATTAAATGATCCATAAGTAAATAATACATCAGGATTAATCCAATGTCAATAACTCTAAAACAAACAAAAGCGAAATCAAATTCAAACGTACTTCGAATAAAATAACAAACCAATGATTAGTCCAATCTCAAATAAAGAGAGCAAATGAAATAATAAATCAACTACACCAAAAATGGAAAAATGAGTTTATACTACTCAAAATGCCTTCTTCCATAGTTGATATATATCCCTTAGAAACACTCCTACTCCTTGATTGCATTGTAAAAAATATGCTGTCCCTTCTCCCAACGGCCGCCTAATGTAACCACCTTATCGTTACACGTAAATTCCATCGTGTATTCGTTGTAGCTTCGGTAAATCTCACCCAAAGTCTTGAGCCACGAAGCTCCTAAGACTAGGTTTGGAGCATGAATGGGGAGCACAAATAAATCAACAACAACCTCATGTCCTTGAAGTGAAATATTGACGTTGTTACATTTTTCTTTACACACGAATATCGACCCATTGCCCACACAAACACGGAAAGGATTGATTGGTGTAACATGCAGCCAATATTTCTTGACAATTTCGGGTTGGATGAAATTATATGTACTGCTTCCACTGATTAAGGTTTCGACATAAACTCCCGAAATCTTACCTGTCACTTTCAACGCACGGGGAGGGTCGAATCTCCGTTTCAACGCCTCCAAGAATTCAGGCCATGTTGTCACCAAATTGTTATCATGCTGGTGAAGGAGCCAATTGGACGCCCGGTGTTCAAAAAGTAGTCCAACTAAGCGTAGACGGTCCTTTTCCGACGTTTCAAAGTAGTCGAAATAGGATTGGACCTTGTGAATCCAACCTAATGGGTCATCTCCGTTGAACTTTGGAGGATCAATCCGAAGCTTGGCCTTCTTCGCGGCAAAAATTGCGTCTCCGTTGTTGCCAAGTTCCAACCTTAAACTTTTTATGGCTGACAGAATCTCTTCTTGAGAATTATCAGCATGAGTTTCTGTTGCCATGATTGAATGTGATTCTTATATTGGTAGTTTGGTGAGGAAGATAAATAAATAAAACACACACAAGTTTGATTCTTATACATAGGCAAAGAGAAATCCTACTTTATAGAAAATTAAACTTAAAGGAAAACCTAATTTGAAAGAAGGAATTATACATAGGCAAAGAGAAATCCTACCTTATAGAAAATTAAACTTAAAGGAAAACCTAATTTGAAAGAAGGAAAAATATTAATTTGAAAGAAGGAAAAATATTACTCCTAATATTTTTCCATCTACTAATTCTAATAACTGGAAAATAAATAGAACCAAAAATATAAATTGCTTCTTATGTTCCAATACTGCATCAATATATTAGGTAATTGTATATGAGTTATGTCTTTTGTGTGGAGATTTCGAGAAAATTTGGAAAGATTCGATTACCATAGTTAAAATTAAATTAAGATATCAAGAAAAGTTGGTAAGATTGCTTACTTTAGATATCGAGATTTTAGAGTATAATCCTGTCCCAAAAAACCTAAACAGGCCCAAAACAGGCCCATGTAGGATAGTTATAACCTCAATCCTCTTGAGAGTATGGCCCTTTTTTTAATCTTTAGAGTTGATCTTTGCTTTGAGATTTTTATTGATGTGAATTGAGATTTTAAGATGAAATACACTAGAAAAATTTGAAATTTTGTGATTTAATTAGAGGATTTCAAATTTTATGGAATCTAGACCAGATTTTGATATGGCTATTTACCTTTAAAAAAATGGAGTCCCCTGTATAAGTCAAATTGTATATATTGATCGTGCCCCATTTGTAAACCTTGGCCGTTTTAATGTCAAGAAAACATTACCTTCAAACATTTACTTTCCACAATATAGGTGTCATGCCCCAATTGTTAGTTAATCATCATTACTAACGACTATGGAAAATATTCAATCACAATTCTTCCTTTCGTTCGCCATTTATAATTCCATTTTGACGTGACATGGATTTTAAGAAATTGTTTAACTTTATAAAGTAAAATGAAAAAATGAGTGTGGGCTCAAATTTTATATACGGATTTTACAATAAGACGTGAGTAATTATTTGGTTGAGTGTGATCCACATATCTAAAACATTTTTTCACTGACGGAGGAAATAATATAGTTAAAACTGATCCATAAGTAGATTATACATCAGTATTAATCCAATTTCAATAACTCTAAAACAAATAAAAACGAAATCAAATCCAAACATACTTTGAATAAAATAACAAACCAATGATTAGTCCAATATCAAAGAAAGAGAGAAAATGGAATAATAAATCAACTATGACAAAAATGGAAAAAATGAAGAATTGAAGTCCTCTGAGCTAAATAAGAATATAGGAAGCACAACCTCATTAGGCTCATTGCATATCATTCTTCATGAATGTGCTTTAGCTAATTAGCTTTTAATAATCTTTTAGAAAGGAATTTTGTGGGGGTTTGATCTTTAAAATGGATCTTTGCTTAGAGATTTTGTGAAAGCGGTAAAGATATTATTTTCTCATAAATATTTTGTTTTATTGAGATCCCCATCTACTTGCTATTCCAATGAGTGAGGAAATTGAATTCGGGCTTTGGTGGAGCAAGGCAAGAAATTAAATGACGGATAGCTTCAAAATTAATTATTTTGGATATATTATTTTGTTGTTGTTTTGAAATCTAGAATCTTTGCTACTCCTATTAATTAAGATAAGCATCGTTGTTAATTTTCTTGAGCTTAATTCGGCAGTCTCGCATGCTTGGGGCAATTAATGTGTGATGTTTTGCAAATAATGCATTTTAAAATTTGCAATGTTAGGGTGTGATCATTGCTAACTTTCATAAATTGCAATTCTGTTAACTCATCAACGCCGTGTATTATAAATGTTAATATGATGACATTAAAATATCAACACATAATATCATATTGACATATTTAATACATTACGTTAATGAGTTAGCAAACTTTATTAAAATTATATCTCCACCGACTTAGGTGGAGAATCTAGAATGCCCAAGATATAAGATAATTAATTAGAATATGCTAGACCATGTAAAAGTATCTATCTTAACCGACTTGGAAAAAGTAATGATTAGAGATTAATCTAGAATAGGTAAAGTATGTCGGTTGGTTTGTATGCCACCGACATTGGATGCCTATAAATAGGTATAGATGCTTGATTAGTGTGTGTGAGTAAGTACACAAGAGAGTGAGTGGGTGCACTAGTTAAGTGTGCGTGAGTGTGTACGAGAGTTACTGTGCGAGGTGTGTCCTCGTAGAGATAGAGGTGTGTCCTCGGGCACATCTTGTGCTCTGCAATACAGTATGTAGTTTGAACTTCTAAAATTTACAAAATAATCTGAATTTAGATGTGATTTCATTTAAGTAGAATGTCGACGTTTGAGATGAATTTTTTGTTGTATTTGTTGGGTGCATTTTAGATCTGACAATGTTAAAATTTCCGAACTTTTTACACATCAATTTCTTGTAGCACAGATCATTGTAAATTTGTTTGCAAAATACAGAACATAAATTGGCTTACTTCTTAACATAATTTAATATATTGCAACAACTCAAACACAAGCTCTCATGACATCCAAAAACAGAAAAATTAAGAAAGAAAATTCGAACAAACTCAAGAAAGAGTTCCAATTTAAACACAAGGCAAGCACACAATCCTCCTTTTGTCTTTCAATCTAAGTTCCCCTTCGTGTTGGTGGAGCTTTGTCGCATCTCTTCTTCGTCTTATATCTATAACCAGCCCCGAAAAAGAATTCGACTAACCATTTTGGCCTTCCACTTCTTATTATCATGTAACCAATTCCAATCCCAACTACGAATCCACTTCCATATCCCATTACAACACATCGCCAACCAAATCCATCTATGAATTCATATTCATCATCTCCATCTTCTTCTTCTGCCTGCAACCATGTCCCATTATTGCATTTAATTGTCAACGGAGCTCCGCACAATCCCCAATTTCCCATATAGGAATCATTCTCAAATGTGGAGAACTGATTAGCTTGAGGTATATGCCCAACAAGATGGTTCATTGAAAGGTTTAGTTTGGCAAGAAATGTCAACCTTGTCAATTCACTTGGAATTTCTCCATCCAATTTGTTTGCTGACAAGTCCAACGATTCGAGGTCAGTCATGTTTCCTAGAGACGAAGGTATATGTGCTATGAGGCTATTATGGGACAGGTTCAAGTATTTGAGAATCGTAAGATTTCCTATGGAATGTGGAATAGTCCCGGAGAAATTATTGGAGGATAAGTCAATTGCTGTGAAGGTTTCCAGTAGTCTTTTCAACAACTGATCCTTACCTTTCAAGGTGACTATCATATCCACAAAATTTAGATACTGCTCATCTTCTCTTTCATAGGAACTCTCTGTGTCATCTCTTTGCTTTGCGTCTATCATTTCTCTGAAATTCTTGAAGTATCTTTCAGGTAGAGAGCCTACAAATGCATTATGAGATATATCTAGAACTTGTAACAAAGGAAATGGAAGTTTCATTGGTGAAGGAAGTGATAAGTTGCCATCACACTTGTTAGACTTCAACACTAGCACTTTAAGCTTGGGAAGGTGTTCCATCCAAAAGGGAAATTCGTCTTGTATTCTATTATTTGCAATGTCGAGACCCCTTAGACGTCGGCAATTGACTAAGGATTTAGGTAACCGTCCGTGGAATTCGTTATTACCCAAATTAATGGACAAAAGACTACAATTCTTAGATATGATAGATGGAATGAGGCCACTAAGGTGATTCATGTTTAGGTGAAAGATGGTCAATGATCTGCTGTAGTTTCCAAAGCATTGTGGCAGTCTTCCTTCCAGAGTGTTATTTGAGAGAAGAAGATAATCAAGGCGTGACAACTTGCAGATGGAGGATGGGAGCTCACCATTTAATTTGTTGGAAGAGAGTTGTAAGAACTCTAGATTTGATATATTTCTAATGGTGGATTGTATTGGACCTTAAACAATTTATTTGAAAGGTTAATAAGTATATAGATCAAATTTATTTATATTGAAAAATTCACATACATGACATTTTAGTCAATGTAACGGTATGGAGGTTATCCGCATTATATATTACTCCCTCTGTCTGAACTTAATTGTCACTCTTGGAGTGGGCACGAGTTTTAAGAAATGTAAAGAAAAGTTGGTTGAAAAAGTTATTGGAATGTGGAACCCACTTTTTATATTAATTTTATATTAAAATGTGACTGAATTGAGTTAGTGGAATGTGAGATTTACTTACCATTTATGGTAAAAATAAAGTGTGACAAATAAATTAGGGGCGGACCGAAATGGAAAAGAGTGACAATTAAGTTGGGACGGGGGGAGTAACATTTTAAGAAAAGGGACCACATAAAATCAAAATGCTAGTTGTCAAGATGACCAATCTTTCATGAAATAACTCCCATAAATCAGACTGTTTAAATAAAGTTAGAACTTTCAGATATAAAAGTATTGGCGAAAATATCACTATTCACCCTGGTGTATGAACTTTTCAATGTTCGGAGTAATGAAATTCTGGTCCAATCTACCTAGCTTGCATATAGGAAATCATTATAATAAAAACTATTATAAAAATGACATAATATGCTATGTATTCTTAGAGTTATAAAAATTCCCAATAAGATTATATAATGAATGTGAAGTTGCAAAGGAGAATGGGAACTCACCATTTAATTCGTTGGAAGAGAGATCTAAGAAATCCAGATTTGAAAGATTTCCGATAGTGGACAGAATTGGACCTTCAAACCATTTATTCGAAATATAATAAGGATATAAATAAAATTTCTTTACATCTAAAATTGTACATGCATATCATGTTGTGAACTAAACTAATACACCATATTGTAGATATATAAAAAGCACCATTTAATTTGTTGGGACATAATTGTGGATGGTACAAGTTTGGGACACAGCCATAATTCATATGGTAATATCCCGAGGAACAAAATTCGGTGTTCTAAAATATATAGATTATTCATGTTAATACCAAGAGTAATGAAATTCAGGTCCAATCTGCCCGCCTAGTTTGCATATAGGAAATCATTATAACAAAAACTATTATAAAAATGACATAATATGCTATGTATTCTGAGTGTTATAAAAATGTCCAACAAGATTATTTAGTGAATGTCAAGTTCTAGAGGAGAATGGGGCTCACCATTTAATTTGTTGGAAGAGAGATTTATGGAATCCAGATTTGAAAGATTTCCAATAGTGGATGGTATTGGACCTACAAACCATTTATTTGAAATATAAGAAGGATATAAATCAAATTTCTTTTCATCTATAATTGTACTCCACATGCATATCATGTTGTGAACTAAACTAATACTCCATATTGTAGATAAAAGCACCATTTAATTTGTTGGGACATATATAGTCGTAAGTCATAAGTATAGATTCTCAACTGTACGTGGATGGTACAAGTTTGGGACATAGCCGTAACTCATATGGTAATATCCCAAGGAACAAAGTTCGTGTTCTAGCAGTCATGTAGGGAATCACTATAACAAAATATTCTAGAAATGTCATAATATTTTAGGTAATTTAATTATATTGAGAGGGGAATGATATGCTACATGCTTTAGGTGAGCTCCTTATGTGAGTACCACTCTCGTTTGACGCACATTTAACGTTTTTCGTTTTGATTTATATATTTAGTTTGATTCCAATACATTAAAAAATAATAATGAAATTTTCAATTTTACGAAATTTATAAAATCAAAGCTTGATTTGTTATTTATTAATTTATTTTGAAATTATAGAGAATATGAGCAAATTAAGAAGGTTCATGTATTTGAGTATCTTAAGATTTCCTATGGAATATTCCCAAAGAATCTATTGGAGGACAGATAAATTGTTGTGAAGGTTTCCAATAGTCTCTTAAATAACTGATCATGACCTTTCAAGTTGAGCCTAATCTCCATGTAACTTAGAAACTCATCATATTTAATTTCTACTGGCTCAATCTTTGTTAAGAAATTGTTGATATATGTTTGAGGTAGAGAGCCTAGATAATCATTATGGGATACATCAAAAACTTGCATCCTAGGAACTGGAAACTTGGTTCGTGAAGGAAGCGAGATGTTACCACCAAACTTGTTAGACCTCAACACTAGTACTCGAAGCACGCGTGGGCCTTCCATTCAAAGTATTATATGAAAGAAAAAGAAAACGAAGGCATGACAAGTTGCAGATGAAGGATGGGAGCTAACCATTTAATTTGTTGGAAGAGAGTTGTAACAACTCCAGGTTTGAAATATTTCCGATTGTGGGTGAAATTGGACTTTCAAACAATTTATTTGATAAAAGAAGGATATAAATCAAACTTATTCATACACATGCATGGAATTTTACTCATCGTAACAATATGTTTGTTATCTGCATTAGGAGGCTCATATTTCCATTTTAGCCCGTCTGCAAATAGGAGTCTCGATTCATTTTTACAATAAATGATAATAGACCCCACATACCACTAACTCATTCCACTCTAAAAGTGGAGTAATATATACAAGTAAAATTCATATTCCACTAACTTGTTTCCACTCACTTTTCTAAATATTTTTTAAAAGCGATGCTGGAAAGAAATGGTACTCCTTATGGTGGACGGAGGGAGTAACATCTTGTGGTAGAGATAGCTCACCATTTTGTTGTCAAGATTATTCAAGATATGTCAAGTAGCATATAGGGGATGAGAGCTCACCATTTAATTTGCTGGAAGTGAGATCTAAGGACCACAGAGTTGTAAAATTTCCAATGGTGGATGGTATTGGACTTTGATAAGGCTAATTTCGTGCATCAGTTATGTGGTGAAAAACACTTTATTTTACTAGGTCTAACGCAATTTTTAAGCCAGGTGTGTGAAGGAATCGCTAGATCAAGGAAGAGCCGGAGGCAATGGACTAGCGAAGGAAAACGAAGGAAAGTGAGCAGAGTTGAAGAGAAATATGGCTGGACGAAGGGAGTCAAAAGCTGAGGGCAACAAAGACTATTCATTACCTCGCTGGACCCACTTCTACGCCTATAAAAAGAGGAGCATGCAGCACACAATACATACATGATTTCGCTCTTAGCTCACACACTCACACACACACTTGGGAAATGGGAATTCTGGGGTAGTTAGGGGTTCATCTTCGGCGAAAGTCAGTGGTAACACCGTCCTCTCGGAGGGCGAAGAAACAATCCTATTTACATTCAGTTTTTCGCACTTTTATTCCGTCGAACTTCATCGTTTTGGAAGTCGATTTGGATGTTGCTGCTTATCGGTTATCCATGCATTTAGCTTATGTCATGTTGGTGTTTATCTTGAGTTGATTTACGATTCTAAGTTTTTGTTTGAGGTTTATTTTGGCAGTGAAATGTTATTCTCTGTTTTGGATAATTCTGTGCTTGATCTGGGAAAGAGGTTGTGGATCGGTGGTTGTTTGGCGAATCTGTAGCTATGGATATACTTTTGGTCGGAGTTTGTGTCGGATGCTTGGATCCGGAGTGGATTTAGCATCCGAGGTTGGATCTGAACAGGGGAATCAAGTTGTGCATGGCTTTTGAGTTTTCTGCTTTCTTTCTGTTTTACTTCGTCTAGTAATCGTAGATCTGCTTAGTTTAAATTGTTTTTTTTTTCGGTTTATTTGCGTTAAATCAAGTCTGCTTCGTTTTAATTACGTTCTATCTCTGTTTTATTGAAATTTTATGCAAATTGATTGGAAAAGATGATGTCGCTGTTAGTTAGTACTTTAGTTAGTTGTTTTCCAGCTTTTCATCCGTATTCTACCTTTTCAGAAAATGGTCTCCACCGTCAGTTGTTTTCCCCGGTCTAGGTAATTAGAGGATAGTTTCATAGATCTAGAGAGTGTCCCGCGTGTTTTAGTTATATGCATAACTTCTTTTCTGCCTAGATCTAGATGTTAGAGTAACATGCTTCAATTACCAAGTTTAGTTTAATTTCCTCAACCCAAAAATTTCGTGGCAGCAGCCAACCCAAAAATAGTTCCGAGTCCTTGAACCTGTTTATTGCGCATTCATCTCTGTGGGATCGATCCCTACTTCCCTGTGCTAATTTTAGTACACGTGGTTGGGGGTTTTGAAAAGGTATTCTGTGTGTCCGACGACCGAGTTCTTTCGACGATCCGTGAGTTCCTAGACCTGTGATCTAGTGGATTCACTGGACCTAGGAGGCTTGTTATTTCTTACTGTGCACACAGTCTAAACTAAATCAACACAACGAAAAGTTTTTGTGTGTGAGGTCTTCAAATGGCGCCGTTGTCGGGGACTTGGATAGCGTTAATTGTTATTGCGTTTGAGGATTTGGTGTAAATAGTTTAATTTCTGTTATTTTGTTTTTCTTGACAGTTTATGAACACGGGCTTCCATTCTGGTAGTTGGGCCAGTTCATCTGGGTCAGGAAGCAGCCGATATAAGTGGCAGGTCAATGAGTCTACGTCCACTATTACCACCAGATCAGGGTTAAGGACAGTAGACCCATTTCCGTTCGAATCAGAAAGTAAGAAGGAGTGGAACTCGTCAGGAGAAGAGGACCCGAAGTTGTCTACAGAAACAGAGCTTTCCGAAACAGGGGGAGAAGAAGACGACGAGATGGCACACTTGGAGGATCCCGATCCGGAGATAGGTGCACTCACTGCGCATCTAGACGGTGAACCCGCTCATGACATAGTCTCGAACCCGCGCCGGAGGTCTATCGATATCAAGACAAATGTGCTTGGGGTTTTTCCCACATTCTCTGGACGAAGGAACGAATGTCCCTATGAATTCCTGAACGAGTTTAGTAAACTGTGCAGCATCCAAAAGCGACCCAACGAGGCTACTGAGGAGGACTACCGGTTGCATGCAGTCCCATTTGCCCTTAAGGGGGAGGCTAATACTTGGCTGTTGAGACTTCCACCAGACTCGATCAACACATGGAAGGATTTCAAACTGGAGTTCCTGGATTATTTTTTCCCAGCCAACAAGACGAACGCTCTGAAGAAGGAGATTCAGGAGTGCAAGCAAGAGTATGATGAGTCTTTGAGCTCTTACTGGTCCCGGTTAAAGGGATTGTTGGATGCTTGTCCGAACCACAGGATGATCGAGGCAGAGACTTACTATCTGTTTTACGAAGGTGCAAACCCTGAATCAAAGGACTTGATGAATTCCTCGAGCGGGGGAAATTTTACCAAGAATAAAGCTAGTGAAGCCAAAGAGATTTTGGGAAGATTAATCGAGGTGAAAAAGGCCTATGATAACCCGCGGAGCATATTGAGGAGGGGATCAGCCAATGCAGTAACAGAGCAAGACGACAAGAAAGTGGAGGACAAGATAGATAAATTGGAGAAAGCTCTGTTGAATGCTATTGAGAAATGCAACCCTCATGCCCCACAAGGAAATGAGAGATCCCAAGGTCTAGAGGAAAGGCAACTTTAACCTTATTACAGTCAACCCCGGAGGAGAGTACCAAGCCCAGGCAAATTCGATGGGGAGCTGGAATCCAGATAGAAGTTGGAACCAAGGAAGGCAAAAGGAGGCCCCATGGAGGACTCAACCCAATTTTAGATGGACTGACAATGATCAAAGTCGGCCACCCCCACTGCAACTCACAAATTATGCACACCCTCCAGAGAGGCAGTCCAACAGGTCAGGGAGAAATCAAGAGTGGCAACTACAATTGGGTACAAGTATCAGGACCATACTAATTGGGGAAGCATGAATTAGAATGATCCAGGGAGCTCCTATGTGCCACCTCACCAGAGGAATAACCAAGGGAACTATCAGAATTCCGAATTCCCAACCAAATCACCAAGAGAATCAAGGGTCGAGCAACCAGTACAATAACCACCAAGGGAATCAGGGTAACTATCGACAAACCCAAGGACAGAACCAAGGTCAAGGATCAAATTCTAATCAATCCAACTCCAGGCCACAAAGGAGTTTGGATGACATGGTCCACGACCTAGTGAATTCACATCAGTTCATGCAGAATAACTTGCAAGACGCTCAATTGGAACACCAAGCAGCTATGGACATGATGGCAAAACAGCTGTCCCAGATCGCGGTTTCTTTGAATGAGATGTGGGGAAATGAAGGAAAACTTCCTGCCACGGTCAAGCCACCCGACCGAGCAAACATTAGTCACATTACCTTGAGATCCGGGAGGGGCTATGAAGGACCGACATTGGAGATCGACGAAGAAATATCCGCACAGGCAAATAAAGGGAAGGAGAGTCAGGTGTTTCAAGGAAATAGCCCTGGACCCAGGGAAGTTCCTGTTCAGGATGACCTCCAGAAAGGAGATTTAGGGGGATCTCTACCTCGGGAAGCTGATCCATTTTTCCTAGATCCAGAGCCTGAGTTAGTAAGTAAGGAAGAAAGTGGGGAAGCTGGCGAAATCCCGGCTGGGAGTTCCACAAATGCGGTGAAGCGAGCAAAGTCGTTTCCACACCGAGGAGAAGCAAAGAAAAAGAAGGATGATACAGAGGACCTCATGAAGATTTTTAGCAAACTGGAAATCAATCTGCCCTTTTTGCAAGCCCTGAAGATGCCTGCCTTTAGCAAGTTCATCAAGGAATTCATAGCTGGGAAGACCAAGCCAGACGGGAAGATTGTGATAGGGGAGAACGTATCAGCTGTGATACAAAAGAAAAGGATGCCTTCGAAATGCACAGACCCAGGTATGTTATGTTCACATTACCCATTTCTCTAGGGGACATAAGAGTCGAGCATGCTATGTGTGATCTAGGGGCGTCCATAAATGTTTTACCGCTTTCGATCTACAAGAAACTGACAGGGGTTAGGATGGTCGCCACCAAGGTGCATGATTTTCTATATCCTGCTGATTTCTATGTTATCAAGATGAATGATAATGAGTCTGCTGAGTCTAGTGGCGTGCTTTTATGGAGACCATTCTTGCGCACTGCTAAGACCATTATCAATGTCTTTGATGGAACAATTTGCTTGGATTATAATGGGGAAAAATATACATTTAGCATAGTGAGGGGATGAAAAGTCCATTGGATGTTGAGAATTTGTATGCTCTAGATGTTATTAACCCCCTGGTCCAAGAATATCTTGAGACAGAATTGATACAGGAACAAATTGACAACTCGGAGTTGAGCCATTTAATCGATCAAGAAGTTGTAGGGTGGTGTGCAGCAATGAACACAAAGAAATTGACAGATGATGAACTAACAGAGTCCATCATGGAGTTTTGCGGAAATCCCGAGTCAGCTCGATCAAGGGGATCAGCCCATGTGGCTAGTCTGGAGAATTCTCCTGGGTCTGGGAAGGAGACATTACCCGAAATTGCAGAAAAAAATCCCTTGCCCCAGGAGACGAATAACACTAAGAAAGAACTGAAGACGCTTCCACCAGGTCTCATGTATGCTTACTTGGAAGAGAATGAGACATTCCCAGTGATAGTCAACAGTAACTTGACCGAGGAGCAGGAGAAGGAACTTTTGGAAGTAATCAAGCGGAACAAGAAAGTAATAGGGTGGACTCTCTCTGATTTAGTAGAAATCAGTCCTGATCTTTATATGCACCACATCCGTTTAGAAGAGGGTGCTAAGGCTCACCGAGACGCACAACGGAAACTGAATCCGAACATGCGAGAGGAAGTTCTGAAGGAGGTGTTGAAATTGCTCTCTCCGGGGATCATCTACTCCATTCCGGACAGTGAGTGGGTCAGTCCTGTCCATATGGTGCCCAAAAAGTCTGGAATACAGGTTGTTAAGAATGAAAAGAACGAGTTGGTGCCCACTAGGCTTGTGACTGAATGGAGGATGTGCGTCGATTATAGGAAGCTGAATGAGGCCACGAAGAAGGATCATTTTCCCTTACCTTTCATTGATCAGATGTTAGAAACATTGGCTAGCAAACAGTATTTTAGTTTCCTTGATGGCTATTTCCATATCTACGTTAACCCAGAGGACCAAGGGAAAACCACATTCACGTGCCCTTTTGGTACGTATGCATACCGAAGAATGCCGTTTGGATTGTGTAATGCACCAGGAACGTTCCAGCGGTGTATGATGAGTATTTTTTCAGATTTGCTTGAAGTATGCATTGAGATATTCATGGATGATTTTACCGTATACGGGAATTCATTCGACACCTGTTTAGCCAGCCTTGATCTAGTATTGAAAAGATGCCAGGAGAAGCACCTAGTTTTGAATTTCGAAAAATGTCACTTCATGGTGACTGAAGGTATTGTCCTGGGTCACGTTGTTTCTGAAATAGGAATACAGGTGGACAAGGAAAAGGTAGACGTAATATCAAAGTTACCTTACCCCACGAACCAAAAGGAAGTTAGAGGCTTCCTGGGTCACGCGGGATTTTATAGAAGGTTTATCAGGGATTTCGCGAAAATAGCGCAACCGCTCACTCATTTATTGCACAACGATGTGGAATTCGTCTTTGACGAAGGATGCAAGAAGGCATTTCAGTTGCTCAAGGACAGACTCGTGTCAGCACCAATTATCAGGGCGCCAGACTGGAATCATCATTTTGAGATAATGTGCGACGCGAGTGATTTCGCTGTGGGAGCTGTCTTAGGGCAAAAGATAGACGGAAAAAGTTATGTGATCTTATATGCATCCAAGACTCTAAATCAAGCTCAAAAGAACTATGATACCACGGAGAAGGAAATGTTGGCTGTCGTGTACTCATTTGAGAAGTTCCGACCCTATCTGCTTGGGTCGAGGGTTATAGTTTTCACAGATCACGCAGCGATAAAGTACTTACTGGCTAAGAAAGAGTTTAAACCGAGGTTAATCCGTTGGGTGTTGCTTTTGTAGGAGTTTGATTGGGAAGTGAGAGACAAAAGAGGAACGGAGAATAGAGTAGCTGACCACTTGAGCAGAATTCATCAAGGGGAAACGGAAGAGGCCATACCCGATGCCTTTCCTGAAGAGCATTTGTATTATCTAGGGGAATCCCCTAGATGGATCATTTCGGAGGCGGTCTTGGCATTAACTGGTCTAGGAGAATCCGACAAAGGGAAGCGAACATTGCACACAGAACCATGGTTTGCTGACTTAGCAAATTACTTGGTCACGGGAGAGGTGCCAAGTTCAGACGAAGTTTCTCGGGCCCAGAAGATGAAAATTAAAAGTGAAGCCAAATATTACTTTTGGGACGATCCTTGCTTATGGAAGATGTGTTCGGATCAAGTGATTAGACGCTGCATTCCCGAATGGGAACAAAGAGATGTGCTGATTCATTGCCACACCCTGGCGTGTGGAGGTCACTTTGGGCCAAGAAAAAACAACGAGGAAGGTGCTGGATAGTGGTTTCTACTGGCCGACACTGAATAAAGATGCCTTCGAGTTTTGTCAGTGTTGCGAGAGGTGCCAACAGACCGGAGGAATTTCAAGGAAGGACGAGATGCCCCAGGTCCCAGTAATTGTTTGTGAAATCTTCGACGTATGGGGGATGGACTGCATGGGACCATTTCCATCATCCTGTGGGAACACATATATTGGTTGCAATAGACTATGTGTCTAAATGGATAGAAGCCAAGGCTACCACGACATGTTAATCGAAGGATGTGTCAACAGATACGAAGTTCCTCGAGCCATCATCTCAGATCAAGGAACACATTTCTGTAATCGCACCATCGAGGCTCTGATGAAGAAATATGGTGTTCACCATAGGGTATCTACCCCGTACCACCCTCAGTCTAACGGCCAAGCAGAAATTTCTAATCGCGAGATCAAGGCAATATTGGAGAAGACAGTTAATCCGTCAAAGAAAGACTGGAGTAAAAGGCTCGGTGATGCATTATGGGCCTACAGAACTGCTTTCAAAACTCCTATCGGAATGTCGCCTTATAGGCTGGTGTTTGGCAAAATGTGCCACTTGCCCGTGGGTATAGAGAACAAGGCGTACTGGGCGGTCAAGGAGATGAATATGAAGCCTTCGGCTTGTGAAGAGCAGAGGAAGCTACAGTTACAAGAGCTGGAGGAGTTACGGCTGGAGTCTTATGAGTCTGCCATGTGGTATAAAGAAAGGACAAAGTTATGGCATGACAAGAATCTCCGAGTCAAGGAACTCCATGTGGGACAGAAGGTGCTCCTTTTCCAATCCTGGCTCAAGCTGATGCCAGGAAAGTTGAAATCTAAATGGATCGGTCCATATACCATTATCGGCCTTCGGGCGAATGGAGCAGATCCAGGGAAGTGCCTCTAACTCTATCCATTTCCTTGTTAATGGTCATAGAGTGAAAGTCTATAGGGACAATTCTGAGTTGTGTGTAGTGGAGGAAGTGCCACTACGCGCACTCTCTATTATCACCTAGTCAGACAAGGAGATATTCTCGATGAATTCCTGGGTCAGGTTAATTGGTTGACACTTTAAATATATACACTGAACCAGGAAATCTCGAGAATACTTAAACGGAGTGTGTAAATAGTTTAATTGCGTTTTAAACATAGGAAAATCCAAAAAAATGTATATAAAATTTAAATCTTCCAAAAATATTTTTGAAGCACCAGACTCCGTAGGAAAACCGATGTCTTATATTCTAACCTTGACCTAGGAGTCTGGCGTCTTCAATTTCTTTTAAGTATAATGTCATGGTCAGGGAAATCAGCTAGGGAAGGAGAGTCTAGAGAAGGATGTCGAGGAGGGATGGAGATAATTTGAATTTCAAATTTGGCCGATATTTATGGGAGGTGTACGGTTGCTTACATCACGCCTGCAACCGCACCATCTTTTCACCAAAAAGACGAACCGGCAGTTTCTCTCTCCAATAATCCCGATCGACAAACTGCATTTTCTCTCCCTTCTCTCTACTTTGTTTCTCTCTCAAGAAAGAAACAAAACCCTAACCAATTTCGACCAAGTTTTTCTTTGTTTTTCAGAATTACAGTGATGGACCCAACTCAGGCCACCAGGAGTTCGCAGCCGGAGATGTACGACGCGATTCTACTGGCAGAACTGACGCAAAAATTGGGAAGCGTCGAGAAGGCGAGAGAAGTTTACGCTCTGTTCTCCGCCAGCCTGATAACATCTGCGGCGGCCATACCACCACCGACGATTCCAGTGGATTCGACGGCACAAATCGCAGTTCCTCATGAAGAAAGGCCTCAAGATTCAACCAGGGTACCGGACTCTGGTTCTCAACAAGCAGAAACCGCTTCACGGGAGGCGGATAAAGATGAGGAGGCGGATGAACTGCTGGCTGAAGGTGGGAAAAATTATGGTGAAACGGAGGTGGAGAGCAAACGACAAGGTAATGGAAACCCTAACTCTGAGGGTGAGAAAAAGAGGGAAACCCCTGTTCGAAAAGAGATTGCTGAGGGGGAAACCCCCTGTTATGAAAGAGATTGTAGAAGGGGAAACCCATGTTCCAGATTTGATAGCTGAGGGGGAAACCCCTATGGAGACTGGGGATGAAACCCCAAGGGATTTTAGGGGTGCCACTCCTGAACCCATGGAGGAGGGGGCGACCCCGAGTGATGTCGGAAGGGAAACCCCTGTTTATATCGAGGGGGGACCCCGATAGTGGATGATGTGGGGAAAACCCAGGAAAGCTTTTGGAAGAAACAAACCTAGATACTACTGTAGTGTCGGAGTCCGTCGAGGAAGGGCTAGATCTGATTGTGGACCTGGTGGACGACCAGGGGGAAGACGAACCCCCGATAGACAAGAGAGCAGAGAGGAGAAGGGCCAGGAGGAGTCTGCTTGACGAAGTGGACGACTTGGTATCCTCTGATAGAGAATTCCTTACTCGAGGGATAGACGCTGAAGAGGCAGAAGAATGTCGCCTAGTCAAGGAAAGGGCAAGGAAAGGAAAGGCAGCTGCGACCCAGTCAACACGGTCGAGGAAAGCTCCCTCCGTCACGGAGGTTGAGGAGACCCTTTCCCCAGTAACCGAAGTTTCCTCTACCGAAGAACAAGACAAGCCTACTCCTGGGTCCGATTTCGAACTTGGAGAATCTGATGAGGGGGTTAGTCATGAGCGCCCAGAGGTATGGCTGACTAAGGAACTGCTGGAGTCGATGAGGTGTTTCGACGATCAGAAACGGGCCACGGTGTACAAAGAGAGATGCAGTGCAAGGAAAATGGCTAAGTCTGGAAAGCAGTACAGTCCCAAGGAGCTTCGAATGATTGCATGCAATGAGGATTTCCGTGCGTTTATATACGCGATCGGATTCGAGTGGTTGTTGAAGCACAACCATGAGAAGGTGCTGGTGGATTTGGCACAAGTTTTTCTCAATGTTCCGGTTAAAGAACACTTCTGACCTCGACGCGGACTCGATAACATTCAGGCTTTTTAATGAGGAACATGAAATGAGCATCCGAGAGTGGTCCTTAAGGATGAGTTTGTTTACCAAGGCCGAAGATGATGAAGGCATATGGAACGAAAGGATGATAGGCGTACCCAAGAACACGCCAGGGTTCAAAGTGCAGGCAGCGTGGGAGCTGGTCACCCACACCAAGGCAGGGGCGTTTAAGTCCAGCTACTCCAAGGCCTCTCACATTGAGGACCGAATCCTCCGTTTTGCCCAGGCGTTTATCAGCTACAACTTGATGGGAACTGCAAATGCAACACTGACAACGACCGACCTCTATTTCACTTGGTGCATGGCGAAAGGCGTAAAGGTGCATCTAGGCTACTGGCTTGCTCAAGCATGTCATCAAATGACAAGCAACCCTGCTCGACATATGTACACCTGCCATCTCCTAGGTGCCTACCTCCAGCGGAATATTGAAATGAAGATAGCCAAAACCGTTCCTTTTGTCGAGATGTGCGAGCCCCCGGAGGTTTTCGGTGTTGAATACTTTTTCAATAAAGGGTTGCTCCAAGCTCACGGCAAAGAGACCTTCTTCTACACGGTATGAGACAAGGTGAAAACGGAGGCTGAAGAGGATGAGGAGGCGGTGCCGAGTGAAGAGGTCGAGGAGTTGAGGAAAGATGTCCAAGAGGTACGGAAAGAAATGCAAGTGATGAGAAAGGAGATGGTGAGAGAGCTGGGCGGTATAAGGAAAGAGTTGAACGGGAACCGTGAAGAGATAAAGACCCTGCGGGGGAACATTGCGGACCTGGCGGTGAAGTCCGCCAAGCAAAATGAGCGGATGACGGAGGCTGTGGAGCTAGTAATGAAGATGTTGAAATGGTTGGAAAGGACACTCCCCTTGACCCAATCGAAGGTACTTCCTGGGTCCAGCAGCGAGGACAAGCAACCAGGCCAGGGCAGTTCCTCCGTCTAGCGACCACCGCCAGCGCTCAAGCAAATGGTCACCCCACCCGCATCTAAGCCAGTCTCAATCCCATCAAAATCAAAGTCTCTGACGTTAAAGAAACCAGTGTCTGATCAACCAGAGGAGAAAGAAGAGGAGCCGGAGCTGCCGGCGAGAAAGAAAGCGGAGATGACCCGACCCGGGATCCCACCCCAATCTGGCTCTCGAGGGAGCTAGACCCAGAAGTGAATCACCCCATGACCAAGTAACTTTTATTTTCTACTTTCCGTTATATCTGTTTTTTTTATATACATATCTTTGTTTTATCTGTGACTCCGTAAATATTTGCTATATGTGTTTACCTTCTCCCACTTAGCCCAATGCTTGGTCTAAGTGTGAGAAGTTTATGTTTTCTGTTTTGTTGTGTCTTCTCCCACTTAGCCCGATGCTCGGTCTAAGTGTGAGAAGTTTTATATGATTATTATTTGTCTGTTGTGTGTTGAATTGACTACCCTGTTTTCCCCCGTTCATGACGATGGCTTGGGGACAAGCTTGAGTGAAGTGGGAGGGGGAGGGGAGTCAATGTTTGTATTTGTTCAGCTTGTTAAGAGTCGTTAGGTCTAGGGTTTGCTCGTGTCGCATGAGCTGGTGAATATAATACGGCAGGATCTCCTTAGTGAGAGTAATTGAAAATAGGATGCATTTCAACTTAGAAGCCTTTTCCTTTAATAAGCCGAAGTCAATCTGGACGAAGTAAGAACGATAGAGGATGCCTTAGCCTACTTAGTTGTGAAGCCCCACTATAAGAGCGAGTTATAAGTCTGAAATAATTTTGAGCTAACGCATGTAAATGGGGCCACCACTGAATGCTTAGGGAGAAGAGTCATGAAGGAGAAATATAGGGGAATTGGGTTATGAAGTTATAAGCTCGACGAAGTCCAGAATGAGGAGTTATAAGTTGGACGAAGTCCAGGAAAAGAGGAAGTATAAGCTGAACGAAGTCCAGGTGGAATAAATCTAAGGGCAGGAAGCAATAATAACCTGACCTAGTAAAAACAAGGGGAGAACGAAGTGTATAAAGAAGAAAACTCTCATAACCCGACGCTTCAGTGGTATGGCAATAACTGATGAGAGAATCGATCCTAACATCCCTGGTGAGGAATGAG
The DNA here is from genome assembly GCF_023119035.1 of Salvia hispanica. Taxonomy (NCBI): domain Eukaryota; kingdom Viridiplantae; phylum Streptophyta; class Magnoliopsida; order Lamiales; family Lamiaceae; genus Salvia; species Salvia hispanica. The sequence continues at coordinate 1,376 of NW_025952190.1, read as the reverse complement.
TGATCGAGTGAATCCAACAACTGGGGAAGTAAAGGGCTATCTTGACGAACTGACAGATTGATTAGGTAGAAAAAGGGAGGGGGCCAATTTGGAGAAGTGCAGCCTGTTAGATTGACCTTGATCTTGTGGGGACAGTTGCCCAAAAGTTGAAGCTAGTTCATGCATATGTGTATGTGTTTTCCTTATTTAAATTATGTGTTATTTGTGCGTGAGTTATGTCTAGGTCTAGGAGTCTGTGTTAAGTTAGAGTCTAGGGAGTCGGTCAAAGGATAACTGTGCTTTGAAATTCGCCTTATCTTTTTTTTTCTTGTCTTTATACTTGAGGACAAGTATGATTTAAGTGTGAGCAGTTTGATAAGGCTAATTTCATGCATCGGTTATGTGGTGAAAAACACTTTATTTTACTGGGTCTAACGCAATTTTTAAGCCAAGTGTGTGAAGGAATCGCTAGATCAAGGAAGAGCCGGAGGCAATGGACTAGCGAAGGAAAACGAAGGAAAGTGTGCAGAGTTGAAGAAAAATATGGCTGGACGAAGGAGTCAAAAGCTGAGGGCAACAAAGATTATTCATTACCTCGCTGGACCCACTTCTACGCCTATAAAAAGAGGAGCATGCAGCACACAATACATACATGATTTTGCTCTTAGCTCACACACTCACACACACACTTGGGAAATGGGAATTCTGGGGTAGTTAGGGGTTCATCTTCGGCGAAAGTCAGTGGTAACACCGTCCTCTCGGAGGGCGAAGAAACAATCTGTTTACATTCAGTTTTTCGCACTTTTATTTCGTCGAACTTCATTGTTTTGGAAGTCGATTTGGTTGTTGCTGCTTATCGGTTATCTATGCATTTAGTTTATGTCATGTTGGTGTTTATTTCAACAGTTAAATGTTATTCTCTGTTTTTGGATAATTATGTGCTTGATCTGGGAAAGAGGTTGTGGATCTGAATTGTTGTTGTTGATCGGTGGTTGTTTGGCGAATCTGTAGCTATGGATATACTTTTGGTCGGAGTTTGTGTCGGATGCTTGGATCCGGAGTAGATTTAGCATCCGAGGTTGGATCTGAACAGGGGAATCAAGTTGTGCATGGATTTTGAGTTTTCTGCTTTCTTTCTGTTTTACTTCGTCTAGTAATCGTAGATCTGCTTAGTTTAAATTGTTTTTTTTTTTCGGTTTATTTGCGTTAAATCAAGTCTGCTTCGTTTTAATTACGTTCTATCTCTGTTTTACTGAAATTTTATGCAAATTGATTGGAAAAGATGATGTCGCTGTTAGTTAGTACTTTAGTTAGTTGTTTTCCAGCTTTTCATCCGTATTCTACCTTTTCAGAAAATGGTCTCCACCGTCAGTTGTTTTCCCCGGTCTAGGTAATTA
>NW_025952189.1:0-80905 GCF_023119035.1 Salvia hispanica | reverse complement strand
AATCTCTTCTGATCATTGGATACCCCCAATTCCACGTGCGAATCCATCGGGACTAAGCCCCGGGAAAAAACCACATCACATTCCGTCGGGCAGAGTAGGCTGTGGGGCCCGGAGGTACGGTCTGACAGCAAAGGGAGTTCCCCCCGCCTCCGGATAGGCCTTTGGAGGCGAAGCCAAATTGCTTGACAACTGATGGAGGTGATGAAGGAGGACGAAAGAATGTTTTTGTTGTGATTGTAAGGAGCAATATTGGAGCGTTGATCCTTTGCTCACCCCACTTCCCCTTTGGGAAAGGGAGGTCGAGAGAAGCGATCGAGAGAAAAGGTTGTATAGCCCCTTTTGGATGAAGTATAAACAAAGGCGGATGGACATTTCACTACTTAATTCGGGGTAAACTTGTCATTTTCTATCATTTTACGCATGTGAATTTGAAGAAAGGCTTGTAAAAACAACGTTAATGAGTAATTTTTCTTAATTGGCAATTTGTAATTTTCTACACCATTTTCAAGAGTTTTAAATTCTTCAATTTTAAGGAAACCTTTAATTTCTTGAAGAACACCTTCTACGGGGAAGGTTGTTCTTGAATTGAACTTTGTCCATCTTCGGTCTTAGCCATCTCCAATCATACCCAAAAATGATTTTTGGTGTAGAAATTCTCAACCATACCGAACTCAAACTCATTTTTAGTGTTTTTTATGAAACAACACCTATTTTGTGTTCTTGAAAGTTTTGTGAGACAAAACCCCAAAAAATGATGTAAATCTTAAATTTGGTACAAATGGTTGGAGTAAAATTATTTTTGGTGTACATATCTTAAAAATGGATTTAAGTTTAGTGTAAATAATTGGAGATGGCTAGAAAGGTGATTTTTTGGGGAAACAAACCCAGAATCAGTCCAACGTAAAAACTTGTAATCATATAAATAAGACAGTGGAACATTACGGGAGTACTTAATATGAAAAATTATTTGAATATTTCGTAAACATCAATTTTTAATTAACAATTTATGAATATTTTTTCATTTTTACGATCTACTCCCCCAAACCTACAAAGATTGTCCTTTTATTTAAATCCAGTTCATAAAATTTGTCCCATTTCATTTTTACATTTTGGTAGTGGAACTCATATTCTAAACTATTCCTACTCCCTTTTATTATAAAACTAATACTTTAAAGTAGGACACATCCCCTAACTTTTCAACTCACTTTTCATTACATTTCTTAAAACTGTGCCGGATCAAAGTGGGACTATCTTTGTGGGCGGAGGAGTACTATGTTACGATATTTTATTTTCATTTTTCAGTTTTGATTATTATATAATGTTTTTATTTTAATATTCGGGACTTAAAAGTTTAGGTTCAAATGAACATATTATTTCTAGATATATATCTAGGGGAATGATCAATTGCTAACTCATCATTTAATTGCTAACTACAACTAATTTAAGGCCATATGATTTTAGAAAACGTGTGGTATACAAATTTTTCCGTGTAATTTTTGTTTTTATTAATAAAATCAAAAAGATAAAAAAAAAAACTCAAATTAGGGTTTGGATGAAAATGTCAAAATAGTGTTTGAAATATCAACCATGCTTTGAGAATGTCAACACAATGCTTTAAGAATGTTAACTCATTGCTTATATTGACTTCTACATGTATTATATTGACTATTTTATATAGTATGTTGACATTTTCCATGGGAAAAAATTTAAAAAAATTGAAATTTTTTAAATTTGACGTCGGGGCATTTATTGTAGGATATCGTTGGAATCCTTATGAAATTATCTTTAATTTGATATATGTTATATGAATTTAAAGTTTTGGGATTTCTTTTAAAAGTTAGTTATAACTAAACATGTAGTTAATTGACATTAATACCCCTATTGATATTTTTGAAATTAATCTTAGTAGTCTTATTGCGTTTTGATTGATCGTATTGACATTTAGGGATTAATGATCTAAGCCCTTAATTTGAATATCTAATGGCTATTATTTAGTTGTAGTTAGCAATTAAGTTATGAGTTAGCAATATAACACTCCACATACTATACTATCTCGGTCCAAAAAATAGATTAGGATTACCATTTTGGATCATCTACCAAAATTAGCAGGTGAAAACAGGGACGGAGACACCGGGCCAGCGGTGGCTTAGCGTACGGACCGGACCACCTCCCCCCATGCAGGCTGGACTTCGCCCGATCTCCCCTAGCTTTGGATGGCCTGAAATTTGATGTAGAAGAAAGTAGAAGAATATCCCTAAATTGAAGAAGAAGAGTTGTCCCTAATTGAAGAAGACGACGCAGTGTAGTTGGGTTTTCAAGTGGGTCCCTAATTTTTTTATTGGACTTTAAGTTGGGCCTTTATATTTTATTGGTACGTAATTTTATTTGAAAATGAAAAAAATAATGTAGCCCTAATTCAAGCCCAAATCTAAAATTACAATAGAGGCTCTTCTCCTTCTAAAAGCTGGAATAGAGCGCGAATTATAGCATAGCTTTGGAGTCGGTGTGGAACGAGGATGAATTACGGCTGTATTTTCTAGAAAATCAAAGGTTTGATTCTTGATTGATGGTTGGATGAATGATATCTTAGTTGTATATACCAAGAGGAAATTTTTAACAAAATTTAAAATGAGAACATTTTCGACGATTTCAAGAAATGGTGACACGTCGAGAAATAGTTATCATCTAGAGTCTCATAAAAATTGTAAAGACATTTTGTTTTGGTTGAATATTTTATTATTATTTTTTTATTTTTTTTTTAAATTTCGGCAAATTTGTTGAAAGTCTTGTTTTAGATCCCCTTTGGATGGAAAGTTTTAAACACTACGTACTAACAGTAACAGCCGCCCTCTTAGAATGCAATAAATGTTATTTGCTACCATGAGAGTTAAAAGAATTTCAACATAGGCTTCGGAACATTTAAAGAGACTTGACCTAAGTATTAAACGAACTATCAGTCGCAAGTCAAAGGTTTAATCAAGAGAAATAAATGAAAGGATAAGTACTATAAAGTATGATCAAAGCTGAAGGATTCAATAAATCCCAATGATATCACAAGATGTCTCAAGATTAAAAACGAAGGAACAAGTGCAAAATATCCAAATAATACTAAAGTGTTTCAAAGAAAATTCGGCGGAAACGACCAAGAGAAAGTGCAACTATGTGTGGAACACGACTCGCTTGAAGTTCAAAACACCCGTCTCAGGTAGTTAATATGCTCAACACCTAGCCACATTCCGTCAGTCGTTCAGCGCAACGCGTAAGGAAAGCAAATGCGAGTGATGTTTTGAAATACTCGGTGAACTCGTTGCCAGAATTTATAAGTTATGTCACCCTTACCATAGTGAACTCGAGGGTTTACACTTTTAAGATAAATATTCAGCGAGTATCGCGAAAATATTTAAGTAGATTGGCCAATGAAACAACTCCCCAATTTCCTCATCACTTTCCACAATCTCATCATTCCCTTAGTGCGACGAAAGTGTGTGGCCACACTTTCGCCCACAGTAGGCGACTAGCAGGACGGCTCCGGTCCATCGTGTACACGGCCTTTGGTAGGGTTTGCGGCCCGTGCTCGGACTCGGAGTCGTTTAAACATATCCTGTACTTTGTAGCTGTGGGCGTACTCGCGAGCTAGGCATCGGACACGTGTGATATCATCACAAAACAAACATAGGCATGGCATAACAGTTAAACCACCCTTATCTCTCCACTGTAATTTGCAACATAAAAGAGTTTAGGAATAAAGCTACCTCGACTACTTAGATTTCAAGTATGTTCTTTCCTTTTTTATCTTAGCCGCATAGGTTCACCTTTTAATCATATGGGCATATGCTCCAGGTGGTCCAACCTGAGCTCTAACTTTCATGCATGTCTGACGCTTTTCCCTTTTCCCATCGATTTATCCAACGTCATCAAGGCCATGTTCATCACATAAGTTCCATTCGCATCGACTACAGATCTAACATCAACATATGTCACCGCAGTATTTTGCCAACATACACACAACACACACACGCACACACACTCGCCACACCCACACGCACACGCCACACACATGCATTACATATTTCAATATCCCTTTATCCACTTTCACTCAACAAGATGCATGAGGGTTGAGAATCTGGAACAATCGGTTAGAAGAAGAGGAATCAGTAGAAAGAAGAAGATTAATGTAAGGGAGATACCTTTTTGAGAATAACCGAAGACGGTGAAAGCAAGTAAAGACTTGGTTCTTCAAAAATACTTGAGGCTCAAACTCAATTCTTCTCAAAGGATGAAGGATTATTGGAGTAAAGTAAGAGAAAGGTGAAGGAGAGTGGAGAGAGGGGAAGGGCGAAAATTGTGATGGCCAGTTGAGGTTTCTCTTATTTATAGTGCTCAATAAGATCTTTAGGTAAATAATATATAGAGTATTTGGTAAGATTTGATTCTCCATAATTAATTAAAAACAAATATTGTGAGTAGAGAGGAAGAAAAAGATCTAGGGTTCGAAGCATGTGGGATTTTAGAAATATATGTTTTTAATTAGCAAGACTTTGTTTTTTGTATATTTTACGGAGTAGAATAAAATATCAAAGGGCAAAAATAAAAATCCTCCCCATTGGGAAAGAAATGGCGTGTATTTGCTCCTTTAAATAAGAGTGGATACTTTAATATTACTTTAAAAATAAGATATGGCAAAGTTCTATGTGAGGTATGGAAAGATTTGGTAGAATATTTAAATTATAGGTATGGAAGGAAATCAATAAGGGATCAATTAAAAATAAAATAATTCTTCCTTCCCAAATATAGGTGATTTTCGAAAATCACCTTAAAACAATAGGATTCGATTTTTCTTTGGGAAATAGAGAATAATTGGGTTTTGGATTTAATTTGGATAAATATCCCAAGAATTAAATTAAATCCGAAAAAATGGGATTTTCTCCACTAAGGCTATGATTTTGAAAATTCCAAGGAAAAGGTTATGGAATAGTATCCTAAAAATCTCACTCACCCTTAAATAATGAAATCATCACATAATTTCACCTTTAATTCAAATATTCGATGCACGTCATATAATCAACAAGTTTGACTTTTCAAACTTCAATGCAACCCTAGACTACTTTGGTCATAAGAACTCATACAATAAATTCATTCATCAATTAATTCGTCTCCCACATCATCAATAAAATTTTAGGACTCTAAAATTAGGGTTAAAAATCCGGGGTGTTACAACTTAATTTAATCTCACAACTCACTAACACTACTTCTATCACATTTTCACTAACACTACTTCTATCACATTTTCCATGCCCTAATGGTTTATATTATGGTCAGTAATAATTTTCTAGAGCATGGTAATTTTGCGATAAAACAGAGGCTAATTTTATCTTTGATTTCGTTGTTTATTCAATTAAAATACTGAGATAATATTCAAGTATAGTATAGTAGATATGTAGTCATGTAGACAAGTAGATAATGACTTTGGTAGTCTAAAAATATAATAATACTCTAATCAGAAAATTAGAAAATATGCAAAGGAAAGTGAAATTTGGTCGACTAATAAAAAATATATATAAGTATTCACACTACTGAGATAATATTCAAATATAGTATAGTAGAGTAATACGTAGTCATGTAGACTAGTACATAATGACTTTGGTAGTCTAAACATATAATAATATTCTAATCAGAAAATTAGAAAATATGCAAAGGGACGTGAAATTTGGTCGACTAATAAAAAATATATATAAATATTCATACTGGAGATTGGTATTCCCTCCGTCCATTATTTAGTCACATTTTGACTTGACATGAGATTTCGAAATTAATTAACACACGCAAAGAAAAATTGTAAAATGAATTAGTAGAAAGTGGACTCCTTTTTGTATATTGGTTTTATTATCGACTATGAGTCCATGAGCATAATGAGTTAAGTGAATAGTAAATTATCTTGCCTAAAATGGAAAAAATAAATGAGATTTTAAATCGTGGTCATCTCAAAATAGCAAAAGGAGATATTATTTCACGAAAGAGGAGGCAGTGTTATATTAGTCAAATTATCCGTCTATCTTCTACTAATACCAGTACTATTAATTATATATACTAATGTTTTATAACCTACTCCGTATATGATCTGAAGGCTGGGAGAGAAAATGAGTACATAGAGTTGAGAGATTCTTTCTATTTATTTTTAGAGAAAATGAGTACATAGAGTTGAGAGATTCTTTTTATTTATTTTTAAATTTCATGAATTAAAAACTACATTGTTTAGTACACAGACAACCACATTAGCTATTTTAAACACCAATATGGTTGAAAACTAGAAATACGTTGTCCACAATTGCGAAAATAGTGCAAACTATCATTGTTTCTCGTGCTAATTTTCCAACTAGCTATATTTTTGAAACGTTAGTAAAAAGTCAAATCAACCAAAGTACAGTTAATTCAAACATACACTCATAGTATATTCAAAGATATAATATCACGTCAGACATAATAAATTCAGTGGATTATACAACTATTTAATTGATCATAATATTTTAAGCCCGAAAATTGTTACTACATTATGTTATGCGGGTTAATTATTATATTTTTATCATTTGCATGTCATTATATACATCAAAACTGTGTACTTGTGTAGTAATAAAACAATTTAAATGCTAGTCAAACTATGTTAGTCTATGCAGAAATGCTAGTAGCATAATTAAGGTGTTTTTCTAATTCATTGCCAACCTTCAAACTGCAAAATTACAAACACACACAAAAACACTATTAAACAACCTAGACTAGCTAGCTATTAATTAAATTGGTAAGCTATGTTTATATATTTCATTTCGGCCAATAGTTAAAAATATATAACCCTAATTCTTTGATTATATGAAATTCGAATAATTAAGTTAGCGAAAACTAGCAAAATACTAAAATATATTTAGTAGTAGCAATAAAATCAACTTCAGTGAATACTAGTAGTATTTTTAAATTTTATCTGACTATATAGAACCCTGAGGACAAAATTCATAGTAAAATTAACTTTAACATGAATTTCAACAAAACAAAGTTCGGTCTAAACTATATACTCCCCCTCCCATAAAAATATATGCACTTTCTATATTGTCTGCTCCATAAAAATATGTGCATTCTATTTTTGAAATATTATATTCTCATTATCCATTAACACGCTTTAAATATCATTCTCATCCTCTCTCTTACTTTACCATACCATTCTCCTCATCTCTTTTTTACTTTACCAATTTTATCTTAATTCTCGTATCATTCACATTGTCCATATTTTTAATGGACGGAGGGAGTATATAAAGCAGTGAAAAAAGCAATACCTAAGAGAGGTTTTCATCCGTGATTAACAATTAAATAATTAGAAATAAAAATAACATTAATTCATTTGTCCCCATCATATGAATATAAGTTTCAATTAACTATTTTAGCTCCATCCGCAATTAAATTCGAATCTTTATTTTGTCATTTTAGGATTTCCACAATTTAAAATCCATTTTCTTTTTCTATATAGAAACAAGAGACCTAAGAGACCTACAATACAAGAAGAAACTAAAACAAACCAAAAATGCAACTCTTGATTGTTTTGTCCCTTGCCTTCCTAGCAGCATGCCTCATCTACTCAAGGTGGCAACCACGTAGCAACAACAAGTCCCCCCCAGGCCCCCTCGTCTTCCGATAATGGGAAACATGCTACAACTCGGCGAAATCCCCACAAGTCCCTCGCCTGCCTCTCCAAAAATAGATAACCTAATTCTTTGTTCAATGCATTGCATTACTCCCTCCGTTCATGAAATGTTGTCACTTTTGTCATTGCGGTTCGTCACAAATGTTGTCCACTTTGCATTTTTTCCATTTTTAGTAAATGGACCACACTTTCACTAACTAATTTTCCTCTTATTCTTTTATAAAACTAATACTATATATTAATGTATGACTCATTATTGCACTAACTTTTCCACTCACTTTTCTCTACATTTCTTAACACTCAAGCGCCGTATAAAACGTGGACAACATTTCATTGATGCAAGGAGTATATTGTTAGCGAAACAAGCTAAATAATATCAGTAGTACTTACTGCATGTAGTAGCAATAAAATCAACTTCAATGATCTTTTTTTTTAATTTTATCTGATTAGAACCCTGAGCACAAAATTCATAGTAAAAATTAACTCTAACAGAGTTTCAACGAAACAAAGTTCAGTCTAAATGTAAAGTGGTGAAAAAATTCCTAAGAGATGTGTTCATCCACGATTAGGATGGTGATACGGTATACGCACCGAGAATGTCATACCCATACCGTACAAGAAATTGTCGTATGAGAAAATGTCATACCTATACCTTACCGAATTTTCGGTATGATAATTCGATACCGTTACCATACCGTTTATGCGTATATCATACCGTATTTCGGTATCGCACTTTTATGTATACCTAAATGGTGTATTGCATATGGGTACGGTATACCAAAATAAGGTATGACATATCGTTATACTGTGTTTCATACTAAAAAATCCTATTTATAATCAAATATATAAAATAAAATATCACCTATTTAAATAATTTCCAAATAAATAAAACTACACCACAATCTAGTCTTATTCAAAAAATCAAATCAACAAAACTTCAACAATCAAATTACGAAGTGATGGATTTGCATCTCTAATGAGTGCGTTTGGGGTTGGGGCGAGAGAAACTAAAATGTGAAAGTAGAGTTAGAGATTTTAACTTTTCAACCATTTTTATATAATTTATAAAAATAATATATATATATATAGGGGCATGTTAAGGTGCCACCACCCCTTAAAATAACACCATACCACCATTCCTAGCCAATCATTTGTACACGTGACGAATAATAGTGACACGTGCAAAAAAAAAAAAAAAAACGCCAAAAAGACGGGCGGCAATATGCGGCCTTTAAAGCAATTTTTTGAAACAATATCCAAACGTTAGACAGAATCTATAAATTGCTGTCTAACGTGTTAGATATTGCTGTAAGTTATAATATTGCTATAAGCGTTGTCACGTTGTCATTTTAAGAGGGGTTGTCATTTTAACACAAACCTATATATATATATATATATACCAAATTTTTGGCAAATACTAGTATCGGTATACCTGATATAAAAAATCTATACGTTATCGTACCAAAATATATCATAAGATATCATATCATACCGCAACTTACGTATCAGTAATTCGGTATTTTGATATATTTTAGTACGGTAAGTGCGATATTTCGATATATTTAGTCATCCCTATCTGATTACGTTGAAATGATTAGGAATAAAAATAGTAATTCATCCGTCCCGAATATAGTTTGATTCCCAATCTGTTTTTATCTACGATTCCATTTTACTATATAATTTGAAATATCCCCAATATAAATATTTATTTATTCTTTTCCAATTCTGGTATGTGAACCTCGCATCCCAATGAAGAAATATGGAGTAAATACTAAAAAATGTGATGAGTCAGCCAGATTAGGTTATTGACTTTCTATATAAAGATAAACAAGAGGCATGCAAAAAAGAAAACAAAAAAACCAATAATGCAACTCTTGATTGTTCTATCCCTTGCCTTCCTAGCAGCATGCCTCGTCTACTCAAGGTGGAAACCACGTAGCAACGGCAAGTCCCTCCGGCCCCCTCGTCTTCCGATAATCGGAAACATGCTCCAACTGGGCCGAAACCCCCACAAGTCCCTTGCCCCCCTCTCCAAAACCTACGGCCCCCTTGATGTCCCTCAAGCTCGGCAACCAGCTCGCCGCAGTCGTCTCGTCGCCCGAACTAGCAAAAGAAGTGCTCCATAAACAAGGCCTGTGTTCGCAAAGGGCCCTTTCACGCCGATCGGTGTGTGCTCTCGGCCACGACGAGGTCTCGATGCCCATGATCCCGCCAGCTCCGATCAATGGAAGAAACTGCGAAGAATAGCAAGAGAGAAGCTCTTCTCAATCCAGCTCTCCAAGCCAGCCAAGAAATCCGGCAGGAGAGGCTGCAAGCTCGTCAATACATCACTAAGTGCAGCGGAGAGGGCCGAGCAATGAACGTCGGAGAAGCCACCTTCACCACCATGACAAATCTCATGTTTTCTACCCTTTTCTCCATCGAACTCGTCGAGTACGCCTCCACCGATGCTGCTGCTCCTAAATCGGAATTCGGGGAGCATGTAACGTTTATCACGAGGTACATAGGCGTTCCGAATGTCGCCGATTTTTTCCCCATCTTTGCTCCTTTGGATCCGCAACGATTGAGGCGAAAGCTCACTTATCACCTCGGAGTCTGCTCGAGTTGGTGCAGGGCCTCATCGATGGCGGTTGCAAGCAAGAACGACATCGTCTTACCAGAAGAAGACCGATTTCCTCGAAACCCTACTTGATATCTCTCAAGGAAATGAGTATGGGTTTAAGTGTTCGAGAGATTAAGCATTTGTTGGTGGTAAGTAACTTACAATACTTTTAAATTTGTTTATTATTGGGAAATTGTTGAGAAATTGGTATGTCCCGCAAATTTGAAAATCGGCAAGAAAAACGAAGTTTGAATTAGTTTGCAGTTAATAAGAAAAATTTTGTTATTATATCTGCCAAAAAAAGGATGTCACCGCGGGTGAATTAAATAAAATGTAAAGAAAAGATTTTTGTTTAGTTTGAAAAAATCAACAATAAGTTACAAATGGATCAAATTTTCTGATGATTTTTTGGAATAAGATTGATTTTCCAATTATTTTCAAATGTATGGGACTAGCTGGATTTGACAAAACTTAAGATTGCCCTTTTTATTTGTTTTTTTAATGTTTATTGATGAATTAGTTCAACCCAATATTATATAAAATCGGATCTAATTATTTTTTGGGTCGGCCAAAGTGCAGCCACATGGGAATGGACAATGGTGGTTCTTTTGGCAAAAAAAAGTGGGGGGAACCAAGAGTGTTCTTGGAGGGAAGAAATATGGAAAAACCGACATCTTGGGACTTTTTTTTGAACCACCATAAAAAAAAATTCTAGATATCACCCCGTTGGACTAATCTCCACATGTGGGGGAACGGGAAACAATGAGTGGATATACAACCCCTAAAGACACTAAGGTATTTGTCAACATTTGGGCGATTTCTAGAGACCCAAACTTTGGAAGAATCGATATTTTTGAGCCGGCGTTTTTTGGATGGAAATAGTTTTTTTAGGGAAAATTATGAGTTGATCCCCTTCATTGGGGGAGAAATTCCCCCGGCATCCCGTATACCCGCACCCCCATATGTGCAAAAGGGTTATAACCTTTTGGAAAACTTAAAAAAGGGGGCGAATCAAAAAACTCCAAAGAAAAATATGTTTTACTCTACAAAAAAAAAACCCCCAAGACTTTTTATCAAGGTTTAATCCAATTAATATCTGTGTAAAATGTGAAATAAATTGGCTTAATACGTTATTCTTGCTTTAGAAATAATATAAGAAAGGATATCTCCTTTCGGTGGTGTCTATACTTTCAATTGTTTTAATTAATGCTTTTTTTTTCTTGAACGTTTTTTGTTTATGTTTTAAAATTGAAGAATACAACTTTCTTATTACCCTGTATATAAAATTTAAACCCTTTTTAAATCATTTTCAGTTAAAAAAATTTTAGTTAAATTCATGAGGGTAAAATCGAGTTGAACTGAAATTTTGTGGGCCCCGTGTGGATAAGATTTACTTTAGTAATTAGTTTATTTTTTATTTATTTTTTTTTACTTGAAATTTTAATACTGTACTATTTATTATCGAAAGTTTATTGAATAATATTATTGAGTGAAAAAAACTCTTTTCTATCTTATTCTCCCTTTTATTTTATTATTTTTAGCTTTAATTTTTATTATCATTTTTAAAAAAAATTGGAAAAGTAAAATGAGTCTATTAAATGAGACAGGTAAAGTAAAATGTGAAAAAAAATTTGGGAGCTGGATGGAAAATAATGAAAATTTTCCCAAAATGGCTTTTGGATAAAATGCCTTTTCCCATTTTTACATGTGGGACTTGTCGGGGGGGTTTGAAGTTTGTATAATATAAATTTGTTTTTTATTTAGAAATATTATATATAAAATACAAAATTGGGGATTAGGGGGGGGCGCCCCCCCGGCGACCCCTACCATGGATCCGGGCGTGTTTTTTCCATTGTCACCCCCTCGTAGCAAAACGTTGCCCCCCCCTGTTGCTTCAAAAAATTTTTTTCTCCTTTTTTTTGGGGTCTGGATCCCCCCCCCATACATACATACTTTTGGATACTTATTGATTTAATAAATAAAGTATATATATAACTAAACCCCAAAAAAATTGATTTGCACCTTTTGAGTCTCCAACGGGGAAAAAATCTATGTTACACGGATCTGATAAAGGGAAAATTCATGTTTTAAAATATTTCGATTAAAAAATTTTTTTCCCATAAAATTTTGAACGCTGTATAAGTCATTTTATTCATAAAATTATTAATTTTCTACAAGGCCATAATTTAATAAAATTAATAAATGTATTTTTTTTCCCCATTACTTTGTAAAGAAAGATTAACTATAGGAAAAAAAATTACCCAAAAAAAAAAATTAACCAGTTAAATTAGTTCTAGATCCTTTATTTATAATCAATTAATTTACCATGAAAAACAAAATAAAAATCATAATGTCTGCCCCCCTTTTTGATTCAAACATAGGATTCAAACCAATTTTAAATTTTTGGTCTATGTCACATGTTAATGGGAATTTAGTAATATTTTATATACATTGATGTATATAAAATATTACTATAAAAATTTTTTTTATAAACTTTCCCCCTAGTATTTCAAAAAACCAAAAAACATTAAGTGTTCAAAAACCCCAAAATGAGTCTCTGCTTGAAACTAGACAAAAAAGAGAAGAAAAGTTGCGCAAAAAAAAAAATCAAACATGTGGAAACTTTCAAGATGGAATTTGGGGGAAAAAATTCAAAGTTTTCGGCCCCCCTTGTACTGCGGGGGGACTCCCTCGTTTTATTCATAAATTAATGCGTCTCCCACCGTTTTATTCAAAATGTTTTACCTTTTAAGAATAATCAAAGTCATTATTTTTTTTAGATATTTCGTTTACTTTTAAATGCTTGTCATATTTTCTACTTTAATCATGATCTACAACACATCAAATTATCGCAATAGGAAGACATAAAAAAATAAATTTCTTGCTTGGGAAAAATGAACATTTTTAATTTGTCCTCAAACCCCAAAAAAATATGAATTTGCCCCAAATCTTAAACACTCTGATAGTTTATAGTCCTGAATTGCTTTAAAACCCAAATTTTTGGTAAATCTTTTGGGCCCTGTTTATTTTAAAAATTTTGTTTTTTGGTTTCCTATGCATTTGGGGCATAACATTAAACGGGGAGAAAAAAAATATGCACTACGGAAATTTAAAAAATATGCATATATAAACATAAATCTACAAAATACGGGGTGGGGGGCATTAGGATGTCAAAGACCACTAATCTCATTCATTAGATTTAGTAGATGTTTAAGATCTCTTCTTGCTTGTGTTTTCGATGTAATTTAAAAGGGAAATCATTTTTTTATTAATCTTTTTACGATTTGAGGATGGCAAAATTAAAATACGACACACTATTAATTTTAACTTTTTCAAAAATCAGATGGGTCTTCTTCTCTGGAATTTTTTTTTAATTTTAAAGGTGGAAAATTTTTTTAATTTTAGTGTAAATACATTAATGGCGATGGAACCAGGTCAATGTTCTCACGTCCACAATATGAGATTTTAGTGGAATCGTGCTCGGTCAAATGACTTTAACCAAATTTGAATGTGACGAAACATTGAATTTTTTGAAATTAAATGATTAGCGTCGATCACGTTATAGTAGATGATCGGGTATATTCTTTTCAAATGGATTAATCCCATGGTGAATAATGTAGGTTGTTGGTCACAACCAAAATATGATAAAAACTTAGGGATTATACTATAAACTATTGGTTGAAGAACCTTATTAAACATATCTCCCCCTTCTCACTAAAAAAATCTTTACTTTTTAAATTTTTGGGAAAAATTAAACAAACTTCCCTTTAAACTTTATTGAACATATCTTATCTTCTTTCTATTGATGGAAACCCTCTCCCCTAACACTATTCACATTAATTACTTTTTTTTCTTTTTTTACTTTCCAATTATATATTAAAATCGGTCAAACCAAATGTTTATATTTTTTAGACTAATGAGAGTAGTATTTAATAAGACAAATTATTACACATAATCATTAAGTAAACCAAGATGGGCGGTAGAGCCCCACGTGCCGTCACCGCCCACAACCACTCTGCATCCTGTGCCTTGGACTTGGAAGCTCTTTGCCTCTGCATAGTTTTCGTCAAAGTTGCTCCATACATCGTTGGCTAGAGCATGTTCTATTTCAATTATTTACGTTAATTCTTTTTCCCGTCCAGTTGGCTAGAGCATGTTCTATTTCAATTATTTACGTGTAATTCTTCTTGATTATTTTCCCTTTATTTTGGGTTGTATTGCACCCGACAAGTTCGTATCTTTGTACCTAGTTTCCAACAAAACCAGTCCTTATATATGTGTACGCCCTATATTGCACGTTAAGAGTAGGATTGTAAGTTGTAACTGTGAAAAAGTATGACTTCATAAATTGGTTTTTGCTGCTTATGATATGAAAATATCACGACCACAAATTTTTATACAGATATACATTCAAAATAATGATTGCACCATTAATCATATTCAAAATAAACGGCACATGATTGATACTAGTTAGTACTATTATTTATTCTAAAATAGATTTTCGTTTTAACCTAATTAATTATCATGTCCATGCATGATTTGTGTATATGTTGTATACTTTTCGTAAGGAGTATAATTAATTTTTCCCCATAACTAACACTAACAACCTATCAAGAAATCCCTTTGCTTCTTTCTCCATTTTTTAGCCAAAAATGTTAAAAATAATAGGCAGAAACAACGAAGTTTGAGGCCAACCAAAAAAACTCCCTAGTTTTGAGGTCAAAATTAAAGAAAAAGGGTTTTAAAAAAACAAGTCCTAAACTAGTTGATGGGGATAAAAAAAAGAGAAAAAAAATGTCGAAATTAAACCCCTTTACGATCACCTCAATGTGTCTCTAAATGAAGAGGGGACGCTGACTCGGTACATGAAGCCCCCGGGCCCCGGCGCCCCCAAAAAACGACCCCAGCGAGGCCGTGCTGAGCAAGGACGTGGCGGGCCCCGGGAGAAAAAGGGCGGGATGCGGCTGTCCCGGGCCCCGAAGATTCCTCCGGCACCCGCCCCCCGTGATACTATACTTTCCCCCCGGGCGGGTGGACCCAGATGAGCGTTCCCGGGAGAGCATCATCCATGGGGTTTGAACCGCATGGCCGCTGGGGTGCCTTCTATACTCGTCCCCGGGACTTCCGCCTTGCACCCGAGCACCGCCTCCCCGCGCAGTACGAGGACGCTATGGACGCCGTTGCATGGGTCCAGAAACAGGCCGACGAGGGTGACGGCAAGCCTTGGATCAAAGACTATGGAGATCTCAATAGGTCTGATTTCTTTGTATCTGACACTTTTATTTCAAAACCTATATTAAAGATAAAAATGATCTCAAAAAAATAATCTTACTGTTTAATCATTTACTTCACTATCAACAATTGATTTTGTTTTTTAAAATTTGGTATCTCGAAATGATTTTATTTTTTTTTATGATCAACCAATACTTTTAAGTTTTTTTTAGATATGAAGTTATGAACAACTTCATAATTGTTGGTAACTTGATATACGTGTTTATTTTTTATATTTCCACTCCATGGAATAGCTCTTTGCCGATTTTTCTTTATATTAAGCTGGTTTTTTTCATTTCTCTCTTTTTTGGGATGCGAAAATAGTAGTAGTACTATTATAAGTTTTATACTACAATCGATAATTATTTTTTTTCAAAAAATAAAATACTACATTTTCTACAAAATATAGTCTTATTTCTTTTTATTTTAGTCCAACCATAAAAATTAATCTTTATTAATTTCTATGTGCAAAAATAAAAATTGTGAATTTTTCCCAGTATTTCGAAACATTTATCATAAATAGATTATTAAATCACTAGTATTGAAACACTTAATTTTTTATAGTACTATTAGTTAAATAAATCTAATATCCTACTCCCCCTTTGCCCCCCCTTTTTAAAAGTAAATTTTTAATTTTTGGATTTCCCAATTAAAAATTAAAAACTTCATTTCCATTTTTTAAAGGGAAATTTTATTAAAACTTTTACTTACTACTTTTTTTTATAAAACCAATATTAAAAAAATTTTTATTTTAACTTTTTCCCAAATTTTCTTTTACTTTTTTTTAAAAAAAAATTACCTCAAATTTTGGCCCTTTTAAGGGGACGGAGGGAAAAATTATCCAAAAACTCTAAAGTTTGATTTAGACACATTCTCTCCCTCCATCTATACTACTATTAATTTTATCATCTCCTTTTTTTAAACATTTCTCTTTTTTAGCTCGAAATGAAATTAGGGGGAAAAATGAGAGTTAATTGATTCCCACAGATGTTACCTCTACGGCGTGACTGCGGCGCAAACATCTTTACAAGGGCCTGGCTCCCGGAGATGAAGCCGCAGCCGCTGAAGATCGAGGGACGATTCTGAACCAGCCGTTCATCGGAGGGCAGAAGCGGACGAAGAGCGAGTGAACAGGAGGGATCCGATTCCCGCGCGGTGACGCCCTCCGTGGGGAGCTGGCGCTCCCGTGGGGACGGCCCGGGGACCATTCTGAAACCCCCTGGCGGACGCGGCGATGAAGGAGAAGGTGAGGAGCCTAGGGGGTGTTTGGGTACGGTTTGGGGGCGATCCGCTGGTGGACCGGCAGCAGGAGCTGGTGCAGATGCTGGTGGAGGGGGGGTGGGTGGAGGCGCGTTTCGACGACATCGGATTCCATAACATTGATCCTTGACAAGCGGAGGGCTAAGGCCATTCTTAAATTAAGGAATTTGTATGATGATCAATCTTATTTTACGTCTACACTTTTGTTTTCATTTTTATGTGTGACATTACATATTTTTTTTTTAATAGTATTAGCACGAATATACGAGTGTTTGTCTTGTATACAAATCATGTCTTAAACACTTCTCTCAATCAAATTTTATCAAAGTGTAAAAAAAATGTTACTTAAAATTTGGTGGTTCGTTTGATAACAAAAATAAATTAAAAAATCAAAAATTTGAATTTATCCTCGATGACAAAAAATTTATGTAAAATTGTTTTATAGGCGATCGGAAAATAAACGGGACTTCACTCCCGTGAATTAAATGATTTTTCATTCTTAAATAAAACAACATTATTTTTTAAAACCTTACTAGCTAGCATCGTCTTGGCAATCCTTTTTTATCTATAATTTAAACCAATTCAGATTTTATAATTTTAAAATTAATTTTTAAAATTGTGAAATAAATCAGAGATCAGTTAATAATTTCTCTCACAATCTGACGTATTAAAAGTTAAAACAGGGCCCGGAATGCAATTAGCCTCAAAATAGGATCAGTACGAAAAAACACGGGGAAACGAAAAAAATTGAAATCAGTTAAATTGGTTGATAAGGAGGGTTTGTGGATTGTATCAATTAAATAGAAATTCACAATTTTTTAACCCCAAAAAAATGGAGCAGACTTTCATATGATCAAGCCTGATGGTGTTCAGAGAAATCTGGTTTTTGTTTTTCTTAAGCAAACGTTTTTTTAGTTTCTAATTCGAAGTTGGAAATTTTTTACATATTCATTCACAATCATGAATTGTTGTAAAACCTTACTTATTTTGTGGGGATAGAAAATGAGAAATTTCATTGTACTATGTGATTTGGTTTTGATTGGCTAAGTTGAAAATTGTAATAGATCATGTGGATGTTTCAACGATTTGGTGGGAAAATTTGAATATTGAAATTGGATGGTTTTTTGTTTTTTGGGGTTCAGGTAGGTGAGATCATTAGATTTGAAAAGAAAGGTTTCACCTTGAAAGGTACATTTTGCTTTCAGCTATAAACCTCATTTTTGTTATTGCAGTGATTGGTGCTTCCATGATTGTGTTTAACTTCGAGTTAGGCTATAAAACTTTAAAACTACCGCTTTTTTCATTGGGTTTTCATTTAACCTGTGCGTTTATTTGTACGACGCTCTAAAGTTTAGGCATTTAACTTGTTAATTGCTCACATTAATGGATGTTACTGATTTACAACAAAATTGAGGGGTTTATCTTGTTCATTGCTCACTTATGTGATTAATGTTATGTTGCTGATTTTAAACAACAAATGCCCTTACTGTTTTTATTTGATCCGAATGGTGAAGGACAGTGGTTTTAGGAAAAGTAATGCTCCTTTCCCTCCCAAAATTAGTGCAAATCAAGGAACTATGCTTGTGTAACTTTGGAATGATTTCAGCGGTTGTTTATTGCATTTTTTGCTATGTTATCATAGACTATTGAGTTTTGCATCATTTATTTTATAGTATTGAATATTTTCCCCATTCAGGTCTTAATAATTAGTGTGGATAGTGCTTTTTCTAAGAAGCACTATTGATTTTTCTAGCCCTTCTTCAACAAACTGGTGGATTTTGTTTCTGGGCCTGTTGTTGCTGGTTTGGGGAAAGGGAGGAATGCGTGGCCACCGGCAGGAAAGATGGAACCACCAACCCATCTGATTCTGCTCCCGGGACCATCCGGGGGATTACACCATTGACATGGGCAGGTGAGGTTTTCCCCTGCGATACTCATTTGGTTATTAAGCTTTAGAGAGTTCTACTTTACTTCCCCTGCAAACCGTGCATGGGTATACACCGTTACAAATGCAGGAACGCCCTGGCAGTGATGCTGTTGAGAGTGCAAAAAAGGAATTGCTCTTTGGTTCCCCCAGGGCATTACAGAATGGAAGAGCAGGCCATTGGATCTTCGAGTAAACATCCGACTTCAACCTTGGCAGATTGCTGCAGGAAGTGATGAGTATTCACTTCAAATTGGTGTTAGAACATTGGATTTGGAAGTTTGTTTTCCTTGCAATTTTGCTATTAAAATTTCAATGTCTAATACTACTAGATGTTATTTGACTATTTAAAACATTTGAATAATTTGCCTTTCTATTTTGAAAAAAAATCACAATTTTTTTTTGGGAATGATAAATGAAAGTCCTCTCCCTCTCCCCAAAAAGTCCCCCATTCTTGTAATCAAAATTTAAAGAACTAAATTCACCAAAATTCAACATATTCAATTCAAGATTTTGGGGATTTAAGTAACCCCAAATTTCAGCTAAATAAGAAGAAAAAACAAACCGTATCTTTAAAATCTCATGAGAGAGAGGGATGCAGTTACATCAAGCAATGACTACTATTGATATCTGCCATCATATTCCAACCACAACAATATCACTCTTCCTAACAAATACATATCCTCCTGCCAAATGGAAAAAAAAATTATAAAAGAAATCGAAGCGATTTGGATTTTGCCTCTGAAGAGCAAGTTAGGGTTAACTTGCTTTTGCATACAGAAAATCTGCTTGGCTTCTTGGTACTCTTCCACCATAACCAAGAATGCAGCAAATTTGGAGGAAGATTGATCCGGGTAAACTACAATACAGTATTGAAGCACTCTTATGCATTCATTCAAAACCACGATGGCTAACCCCTATTCCACTACCGACTAAGAAGTTTATATGAGGGCAAGTCTTGTAGGTATCTGATGTCTTCTTGGAGAAGCTCACTTTCAAGTTGACGACGAGTAGCTTTCATCACAGCCTGAGTGTATGAAGAAATTAAATTATGTGAAATGGAAGATGAAGGGACATTGCTAAATAATTTATCAGAAACCTAAGTACACAAAGCTCATTTCAAGCATTCTACAACATAAAGGTCAAATGCTGATTCATTTGAAAAGTTCATGGATGAGCCAAGGTACTTACATTGAAATCCATGTAAGAAGCTCGCATGGTAAGCCATTGATGGTCCATTAGCTTGAATGTTATACAATATAGAAGGTCAAATGCTGCTTCATTTTCTGTCGAGCAAAAGAATCAAAGAATTCATCAAAAACAGGGAAATATGTTCAGAAAATACAGTGTCTATTTCTACCTACATGACTACCCCACACAAACTAGAAAAGAAGAACAAAACTGCACACACAAATTGAGGCTCTCTATCAAGGTGAGAATGAAGCTAAAGCATTACCAGCAAGAAATTTCAAGAAGGTTGCTCCAACAAGAGTTCTTGGCTTATCTGCAAAGACAAGGCAAAACAAGACATGATGAACAACGGCAGATACTTTCATCCAGTGTTTACTAGGATTTGTTTATTAGTTATGGCTCCTTTGGCTGTATAATACTGATTTCCTCTGCATTGACTATTGTCTCATTTCAGTTAACTCATTGCCTGCATGCAAAATACTTGTTCATTTCACACGACCCACAAGCACCCTGGCGTGCCCCAAGTGGTAAGTGAAAAAACCCCGTGTGATTGCAAGTGATGACAGTTAGCAGAAAGATCTCATTCAATCATTGCAAGAATCGATGGGAATTAAGGTAAGGATGTCAATAGAATTCTGAAGCAAGTGAGACATAAAAAATTTACAGCTGTTCAACCTAATACTTAATAAAACCTGTAGATTTTTTTAAATTTTTTCTGATTAAGATAGTTCGTTTAATTACAATTTTGGATAGGAATACAGTTTCCAAATCCTTTTATTTATATTATTTGTCAGATTCAAAAACTCACAGGATTCAAGATCAAGCATCTGAATCACATGAATGTGATATTAAGCTACAGCAAATGGGTATTCCCACATTGCCCGATCACCTTCCTGCTTGGAAGAAGACCCGGGAAAGATTTCACAAAGAAAAAACATTAGTAACCCGGGGGAAAAAAAATCTCAAATACCTACCCGGGGAAAATTTGCACTGGCAGCAATGAATATGACAAAAATGAAGAAAAAACGCTTATAGACATGAACAAGTAAACTCCTTCTAGCCCAATAAAGGACATGAAAGCATCTCCATATTCCTTGTAGCCATGCTTTTTTCATACTACTGGACATGTGTACCCTCAACCCAAAAGCACAGAAACCCGAGTCTAGAAAGATAAATATCATTTACATTTACAGAAATACTACATTAAATTTTTTTAAAATTGAAATTCATAAAAACCCCAAATTTAGTAATGAAAAAAAAGTCTTGAACTTAATATTTATTTAGAAAAAAAGCCAATTTGAGATTGAAAAAAGAGAAATAAGCAATCCGTGTTTGAGAGAATTCAAGTCGAAAATTTGAATTTCAGATTTGGATCCCAAACTACAACTGAAGATTTGAAAATGTTTGGCAGGTCAAATAAACCAATTACAACTCTCTCACATAACATCCTTTCCAAAGATATAGTAGTTCATAAACAGGAAGCAGAAGCATACAATAGCCATCTTGATACTAAAAACTAAAATCCCCCTCTGACTGCTGTTGGAAATAAAGTGTGGGCTGAGGATGAGGGGAGTGATCATACAAAATTCCTTGGAAAAACAAAAAAATTTTCCAGTGAGATAAAACCTCCGCCCCCATCATAATATGCCAAATGTTAGTTCCAAGCAATTAGTACACAAAATCCAAAGATTTGAAAAGATGAAAAATCGAAAGGGAGAAATATTCAAAACTTAGAAAATTTTTGATGGATCTTTTCCCCGCCAACCCATTTCCTTCCATGATCGGAAATTAAGCTTTGGAGTTCCCTTTCAGGAAATGGCACCCCAATGCCCACAAACTTCCCAAATATGGTAAAAAAAATATTATGGGAAAGGGTAAGCAGATTTTGAGTTCATGTAAAGCTTAACCAAAAAAAGGTTCCTAATAAGACTCCTCATATATATGTTGTCAACATTATTTTAGTAGCTTTATGGAATATACCTGATGTTGGGATAGAACCATCATGGCAACATCAACCCACTTAACTATCTAGGCACTCTTCCTGAAAAAATTTCATTACAATCATCAGGTATTAATGAATGAAACAGGACAAACTGTACAGAGGTTGTTTTTTGCTTCTTCAAAAAAATAAACCGGACACAGAAATCAACAATCTGCATCTCTCCCTAATATTCTTTACACCTCAAAACATCAAAGAGAAAAACATAATACATTGCTCTAACATGAATTAAATTATTTTTTGATGACCCAACTGAGCACTATTACCTGCATTGGTGTCAAATCAAATGATGGGGGGAACATCACTGTCTCTTCTCTGAACACAAACACATGAGAGTCCTCTGCCAAGCCATGCAGATGATCCTGTGAAAATTTTTCCCGCTGTAACAAAAGAATAGCATACATACAGATTAACAAACCAACTCTATGTGAAGAAGTATGTCCCACAATTCCTTCCCATGCCCATTTTATATTTCTACTGGTAAAAAGTAAAATTTTATTTATCCCAAAACTGCAATCATGCACAGTCCCCCCCGAAACTTTAAACTGGAAAACAATGTTTAAACTCAATGTTTTAAATATAAGAAACACTAAATGATACAACTAATAAGGAGAGTTGAAATGTAAGTTTAGTGGCAACCATAAACCAAATATCTGATCACTCACAAAAGTAAAAAAAATAAAGCGCCAGACATCAGCAATTTCTGTATGAAGCAAATAGTTGTTCTTTTTTCAGCCAGTAGTCCAATAGGATAGGTCTTAAAAGTTAATTAACTCTATGATTATTAAACAATAAGTACGTGCAAAACAATAATTTTACAGTTCAATAATAAAAATAACAAGGCTTATCCACTGGACACATATAATAACTCCAACTGTACTGAAAGAGTACATACACAATTAGACAGTGAAACAAATCATCAACTAATCTAATACTTCCTGATATACAGCTGTAATATTGCTCAAAAGAGAAAAGGATCTAACAATAACAAGAAAAAAAAGAATTATTCAGCAATTAATCCTAGGAGTACATAACTCATGAGTCATGATTATATTGTTAAGATAAGTACATAGCACACTTGGCTTTAAAAATAATTACTACACTAAAAACTAGTAGTGCATAGTTATTAGTGAGTTTATAAAAGCTTATAAGTACATAATTACTAATATCCAGACATATGCACTTCTTTTCTCCATCTTTTAAGTTGTAGTATTTTTTACCTTTTGTTCTCTTTTACCTGTTCTCTCCTTTTCTAACTTCTTTCACCTTCTTCATCTTTCCTTTTCTTATGAAAAGTCTATATAGTACATCATATTTCATATATTCCTATAAACGATACCAAGATTGTGATCTTTTCTAGATAAAGCAAATCTTCAATTTATTAATAACTTAACTGTGTAAAACTGTTACCTTTCAGTGATAAACCCCAAAAAATAACCCCCCAAATGTATTCCCCCTGGCAAAAGAAAACTAATCCAAAACAAGAAACAAACTAAATCTCAAAGAAAAGGAAAGCTTGACGTAATTGTTTCAATTCACAGATCGGGCATACAGAACCATACACAGCCATGGATAATCACCTCGGATTAAAAGAATGAGGGCAGATAAAAAAGGTAAGTTGACATTGGATAGAAGGTGTGTGGGAATACAAACAACAAAAAAGAGAGAGTATACCAGAATAGAATGGCAGGCGCCTCCGCGATCAAGCCCACTCGACATTCTCCTCACCGCCAAAAAGATTCGCCTCTATCGTCCATTAAATTTCAATCAATTGATAGTTTAAATTTTTGTCCAATATTGAAAAGCGAAATGGAAAGAATGGGAAAAGCGCGATCAAATTCGATTTTCAGGCGCGGAATGGGAATCGAAATAAAGGGGGGAGAAAATGAAGCAAATTGGGGAAAGGGAATTAGACGGAAAGGCGGCGTTAATTGGAAGTACCCCTATCAAGAAACGGTGATTTCTTGGGGGGTTCCAACTCGAAAGATCCCCCAAAATCACCTCAATAAAAGAAACAGATATGTCTCTCTCTCCTCTAGCAACTCAAATGCATGGGCCATTGGTGTGTGTGTGTATATATTGATTTGCAGAAACGAAATATTTTTATATATAGAGACAGGATAACAACCGTTATCGCAGTATTTCTCTCAAGTTTATATATTAAAAAAAGCAATATTGGCCTTTCAAAAAGGGGGATTTATTAGTTTGTGCTGGTGTAGTTTCGTTGGTTGGGGGGATACTCTGTTTAAAACACAAACAGGGGGAAAAGGCCAATCTTGTTCATCGATTATCTTTTCCTCTACTCTCAACTCTCATGTACCCTATTGTTACATTGCCCCGGGGTTTGGGTTAGCCTATCCGATGATCCCTCCCCAAAAAACAAAATTTTTTCCCCTCCCATTCAAAAAAATCCGAAATTACATAAAAATATGAAAATTGAAATCCCAAAATGAGAAATTCAAAATTTTGAAAATCTAATCCCAAAAACTAAAAATCAAATATCATTAAAAATTTTCAATACAAATGTAATAGTTAGGTTTATAATAATGCATATATTTATTATATAGTACTAGTATGTAATATAAATATATTTCTCATGACATCAATTTTAATAGCCGATTTGAACATCCAAAATTTTGGAAAAAGATTGATTTGATCTAAAATGAAAATTCCAAAAATCCGAACAATTTTTTTTTTTGATTGGTTTGGATGGGTTTTTTGGGGTTTTTGAATATTTAGCCCACCCTTTATGCAATGTCCAAAGCTATCAAGCAAAAAAAGTATCTCTAGATCAAACAATTCCAGCTACGTATGCATAATATTTTGGCACTGATTTCCAACAACTTTAGCTATGTGACAATTCCACCACCACATCCACCACAAAAGTTCGGTCAAAAGCGTCAACGCTCCACAACCCCTGACTCATCCCGAATGTCGAATGAACCGAAATTAAAGCCTGCCTGCCCCCAAAAAATTTCCCCCCCTACTGAAAAGAAAAAAAAACCATAACCCGGGTATGGCGTTCCAACCCATCCTGTAGTCATTAGATCCATTGTGAAAAATCGGTTCCCAACCTTCCCCAGAAAATGGAATGACGATGCTTCTGGGAAAGGGAAGAGAAATTGAAATTTAGAAAAAAAAATTTTTATCGATGATTTAATCAACATCAAACGACGTCGTTTTTATCATGGACATTTTTTAAGTCAAAGATTCAAGTGTCTAGAACTCTGATTTTTTCCCAAATTCAATATGGGGTGATTGAAAATAAATGAAAATTTATGATTTAATATTTTGGCTAATATTTCACTAAAATTCTATTTAAATAAGAGGAACATTTTTTTGATCCGTGAACCTTGCCACGGTATCATTTCTTTGTCTCCATTTTCCCAACTCTCATCTTCATCGTTTTTCATTTACAACTCTTTGTTATCTTATCTAAAATATTTCTCACTATCGGATTGTCGACGGATCGCCAAGAGTATTTCATGATCTATTTAAATCGAGTTACCAAAATATAATATTGAAGTCCATAAACTTTACGTGAAGAGTTCTCAATAACAAGTTGTCATATGTTTATTATTGAAAAAATTGAGTTTGGTAAAGGTAGGTCTATCGAATTTCCTAGTCACTACCCTTAGTCGCCCTAGAGGTCTAACTACAATGGACCATATAACTTTTAAAAGACCATGTAATATAATGTGTGATTTGCATTCTCTACAATGGACCATATAACTTTATGTTACTATAGAAACACATTACCTTACCTCGAACAATTATAAAAATATGATATAAAGTAGCTTCCCACATTAACACAAAAAAGAAGCAAATCTATCACATGAGATGTTGGCAAGCATGGACCATTTTTGTCATGTGTTGGCACTCCTTCAAAAGTTAGGTTCGACCCTACATCAATGAAAAAATTTAATAATTAAATTCATATATTGATCAATATGATTGAAGAAAAATTGCTACATTTTCCCAACTAATGTAACAACAATAAACAAACTGAATTTAATTCGGCCAATTAATCTATCGAACAAACGATAAGATGATTTGTATCAACAATATAAAATCAAGAGATACTAGGACGATCGCTATTAGTATAATTTTAAATCTTCTTTTGAGAACACTTAGATGGTGGATTACAAATTGGGTCCTATTTTGTACCATTAGCTAGTAACTGAGCCATCGGTGGTCCACGCTCCGATGGCTCAGTTATGTTCCCGTGGTGCAACTTCGGCTGGACTGCTAGGTTTGTTGTCAACGTCCTGGATTCTAAAAGTATTTCCGACGGACAGCTGGGTTGGATGTCATGCGAAGTCAGCGGTCCGCTGACATGTTTTGACCCTTCGGGGTGATTCTAGCGGACAGCTAGGTTGGCGTTGTTCGAACTCGACGGACAACTAGTTCGGCTCTGTTTGAAGTTTAACTCTGACTTTTGTACATTGCATTCTTGACCTTTTTAAGCCTTTTTTACTATGAAAACTCAAAGGAATGATTAAACAACCAATTGATAGTTTAAAAGATGATCTAATGATCATGGATGGAGGATAAGCTAAGGATGAAGTACGATACTTAGTATTGTATTTAAGTGTTTAACTAACTCATAGTTAATTGGTGTGACATCAAAGCCAACAAGCTTGTTTGAGAAATGTTGAGAGCAACATAATTGTTTCCGCATTTAATCCTTTGTTGAGAGCTTATTATTTGATGTAAATAATAAAGCCAATGATGCATAAAGCCTATCATCAACTCCAGGAATCCAAATCTAAAGAATCTCTTCCTGGTATTTACTACTATTTAGTATGCGGTGTGCCTTATAGAATAAACTAAACAAGAAGTAAGCGCATGTTTGATAGTGTGAAATTCTATGAACAAAATTGTAATTTTTGTTATAGAATTCATCTCTATATGTTATTATTGATTAAAGCCAATGATGCATAATTATATGCTACAACTTGAGAAAGCATAAAACATAGGAACATGCAAGACTTGATCTTTGAGTGAGTGAAAAGTTCTAACCCCACTAAATGGAGGAAGTTTACATAGTCCATAGAAAGAGGTTCTTAAAGCTCAAAAGTAAAATCGAAAGAGAAAGTTGATATAGCTAAATAGGGGCAGGCAACATGTATTTAGGACTCCCATTATTTTCATATGCCAGCAATGTATGGTCCATTTTTTTCCTTTTGTAGTATTCTTTTTCTTATGGAAGAATATTTTACAACTTTTGAGGTTATATAGATTTCGTGGGATTATTTTGTATATCTACAGTTTTTTATAAATTATTAAAGAATATACCAAAATCATTTTAATAAAATAAATAAATAATACTAATATAAAACTAATTTTATCATATGTTAAAAAGGAAAAGGACATGCTACATATCTTATGTATACACCACTCTTCTTTGATGTACGTTTTGGTAATCATTTGGTTTGATTTGATTACCTTACAAGTTTGTATTAAGAATTTTAATTCCATAATTTTCATAAAAATTAAAGTTTGATTTATTATTACTTTTATTTATTTGAAGTTATAGAAAAAAAATGAACAAATTAATTTCCCTTTTTTATGAAAATTATAAAATTAAAAACATTAATTGATGTGGTTGTTACTATTTTTACGGGTCAGCTTGAGTCACCCCGTGACTAAACTTTTTCGTGTGCACTATACAAGTCTCTATCAAGGATAAGAGCATCTCCAGCCCGCGGACGTCCGGGCGACTGGAGCGGCCCGAAGTCTCGTAGGGACGCCCGCCATAAGGCGCGTGGGACGGACGCTGACATCCGAGCGGACACGGGAGATCCGCGGCATTCCCGGACATCGTCAGGCGGCTGACGTCCGCCATTGTGGCATGCCGACGGACGTCCGATGCGATTTTTAATATTATTATTTTATTTATTTTATAAACTCTATATATACGCTCTCGTAAACTCTATATGTACGTTTTTTAAAAACTCTAACGCATGTATTATCATTGAAAATGAAGGCCTAAAACAAAAACATATCATACCATCGAGCAGAGCCCCCATTCAATGCGCAAACTATATAGATTCAACGCATATGTATGCTTTTTAAAAAAAATAAAATCGTTGCATTTTTCCCGTATTCGTGTCTAAGTTTTGACACCGATTATCTCTATTTTCGAGGCATCCCGTCATAAAAATTCATAATACTAACACGACGATAAAATGCACTTTAAATTTATAAGTTACGTATCCTTCGGTTTTAATGCACAAGTAAAGTAAAAGAGGGAAAAAATGAGTAAAAATAAGAGAGAGAAAGAGAAAAAGTAGTGAAAGTAGAATTAGTGGATTGAGTAGTCCCTATCCTAAAATAGAAAGATTCTAAAATTTCTCTCAAATGGAAATAGTTCCTATGTTTATCTAACACTCAAAACCAAAAAAAAATTCATTATCAGCTAACTTTTTATACTCTATCGGTTATACATGCATACTCTCTCCGTCCCAAGTTAGTGACATTTTCGAATGCCCAGTTACTTAAGTCATTTTTCTTTTTGGGTAAAAACAAAACATCTAATCACACCTACTTTATTCCTTCTTTTACTTTTTCTTTACTTTATTCTCTTATCTACTTTATTTAACTCATCAAACACAACTTTCTTAAATCTCAGCCAAAAAGAAACGCCTCAAGTAACGTAGGGACGGAGGGAGTATTAAATTATAAATTAAGCAAGTTAAAATTTTCATATATAATTAACTGTCATAATAAAAATCAAAGTGAATGCAATAAAATATGGCCAAAGCTTAATAACTCAACCCATTTTCTAACCCGTTGAACAATAAAAGAAATTAAGTTAATTCGGCTTATTCTTTCCCCTTAAACTAAGTTCAAAGCTTTAATTAAGCCCAAGCCGAAAATACCCTAAAATAAATACATAAATAAATTAAATTAGACCCTAAACTAAAAAACTAACGACATGCTTGAAAATGCAATTTAGTATAACATTGAAAAATGAAAATAACAAAACCATTAACAAAAATGAAAAGTCAATGTGAAAAAAGATACACTAGTATTGAAAACAAAATCAAGTTATAAATTTTCACAAGGAAAATAATTCTTTTATGCTACTCCTAATAGATTAAAATAGTTTATACTTGAACAGAACATATATACACATGATCTATCCATCATACCAGAGAAATGATATAAACGGAACTAATTCTGTCATATTCAGAAACAAATCTGAGTAACACAAATATCCTGAGAAAGTTAAAAGATTACTATGGAAAACAAAGCAAGGGGATTATAGAAACACAACTACATGAACATCAGAGTAGACGACATAGATATACATTTTTAAGCTTCAAATTTCTTACTACTTTTTCCATTACACATACCATTATTCCACTCATACTCCCGCTCAACCTGGTACCATATTGTCTTGCAGGAGCAAAACAGGAAAACCGACTCACTTGCCGCCTAAGGTGGGGAACTGCCCTGGATCTTCGATGGCTGGTGCCCTCACAGTGCTCGCCTCACTGCCTCCGCCATAACCACCTCTGGGACCACCACGCTCCACGGCCACGGCCACGACCGGGATTGTAGTACTT
Organism: Salvia hispanica; assembly: GCF_023119035.1. Lineage (NCBI taxonomy): Eukaryota > Viridiplantae > Streptophyta > Magnoliopsida > Lamiales > Lamiaceae > Salvia > Salvia hispanica. The sequence goes on along the minus strand of NW_025952189.1, from coordinate 51,400 downwards.
CTCACCGTCAGCAGGTTTCAGGAACTCATTGATGCTCACAGACTGGAAAAAAATCAATTATCAGAGCAATCTACCACTGCACTGTATTATCAAACAACTTTACTGTATATTAGTGTATCCATCAAACATGAGCCTCATATCATATCACAAATATCCTAAAACTGGGCCTTATTATTTTTAGGTGGTTATAAAAGAACAGCAGATTTTGAATTGGACACCATAATTCAATGCAGGTAGAACCATAATATAACTGCCGTAGAACTGTAGAAGCAAGAAAATGAACTTGCACAGTCCATCCAGTAGAAGATTTTGTATCGATGATTCGATGAACAATTGTTTTATATACACAACAAACCTTTTAGCTCTCTCTTCTTTCTCAGCTAACTCCTTTTTGTCCTTCTCAGAACCCTGCGCATGTGAATCGTTTGAAATAGAGTTAGTAAATCAGCGAAAATATCTGATACATTAGAACTATCTCATATCTCGAAAGCTTAGATCAGAAAAAGAAATAAACTTGATAAGAGTACACAGTATAGCTTCAATCTCTCAGAAGTGCAAGTCAATTACCAGTTTGATGAAAACATCATCAGCAGCTTTCTTGTTTGAAAGTTGTTGCATGGATTCAAACTCTTTAACATCAACCTTCCTGCTGTCAGTTTTGAGGGCCTGCAGAGCCTTTCGTTTCTCCTCCAGAATCTTCTCATATTCATCCAGTGTCATTTCCTATTATTTAGATGAAAGCTCTATATCAAATCAAGGTAAGCTTTAAATGAAACCAACGGTGATGTCAGAATACAATTAATGTGTGTTAAAGCATGTCTTGGTTAAAAATGGAGAACAAAAATTAAGGTAACCATAAGAATTCAATTCAATTCAATTACTATGGAGAAAAATAAATTATCCATTTACCTTATCCTCAGCTTCCTTCTCTTCAACTTGCTTCGGAAGCCTCCTTATCTCCATCAGCTGCAGCAGGAGCATTCTCACCAGAGGGCTTCTCAACATCCACAACTTTCTCACCTTCAGTAACAACACCCTCAGCCACACTACACAAAAATAAAAATAGTCATTAGAGAAACAAACATAATACAATATGACGACCGCATTAGTTAAGCACAATCTTAGAATGCAGCAGGAAATACTCACTTGGCCAGCTCATCAGTCTGAGTTCCCCAGTTTCCACGGCCAGCTCCTTCCCTCTTTGGCTCATATCTGGACAGAAATTCTAACTCAGCAAGCAGCAACTATCCAAACAAACATGCCAAAGATAATAAGCCAGCAGAGAAAGTAATGTACCCATAGCTAGTTCCACTACGGCGATCCAACTGTCTACGAGGGCGATCGCCTTCTCCCCCATCTCCGCGTTGAAACCACCTCTGCGGCCACCTCGAAAGACCCACGAGGCCCACCGTAACCACCACGCCTTTTCATAAGACTTTTTCAGCATCAGCATCCTCAGATGCAACTCTACCAGCAGAGACCTCCCTGTTTCCATACGAATTGTTGTTCTGGGGAGTCTCTGTACGACTCCACGCCACGATCACTGCTCCACCACGACCACCTCTTGCAGATTCAGCCTCTCTCACTACTCAAAGGTACAAAGTAAAAAGTGGGTGAATATATGGATAGTACAATGTGGTTAAGAGTTAGAACAAATGGATAACAGAATTTTGAAATACATAAAACTACAAATGGCAACAAATCATCTGTAAAACCAAGATATTTTTAAACTATTACAGCTAAAACCATAACTGTTAACAAATCATGAGGGATTCAAATCTTAACAGATTCCTAGGTTTCCAACACTACAACTCGAATTCAAAGTCCTGGAGCGGAGACAATACCAATTTAATTCAAAGCCACCAATTTCAATGAAAGACTGAAACTTTGATACAAAAACATATACGAACACAAACTGAAATAGTAATTCTGAAACTCATATTTCCAAATTAAACAACACTAAAAGGTCTTCATCCCAATTCAACGAATAAATTGGCAATAATAATACTAAAGAGAGAGCTCACCAGCCTGAGCCGGAGGGAGAGGCTTCGAGGAAGCTTCTGCCGGCGGCGGCGGCTGCTGCTTAGCCGAGGGAGCTCCGGCTTTCTTCGGGTCAATTTTTTGCTGGTGAGCAGCTAGGAGCAGTGATGGGTCCTCAGCATCATCATCCCCCAACAAGTCGAAAGGATTAGCCGTCGCCATTTGTTCCCGCAGCAGATAGCAAAGCTCTAGCCTTCAAATTGCAAAAAGCCCCTATTGACTCCGTTGAATCATTGTGAATAGAGGGGGGAGATCGTGAAAAGTGAAAACAAAGAAGAGGGATAGGGTTTGTTGAAACCCTAGTAGCAAGGGAGTAGTGAGAGAAAGGAGAATGTGTGTAATTCAATCTTCTAAGTGGTGGATTTATTTTATTGTTGTGTGTTTGTTCTATGGTATACAGAGCTCGTGTGCACTGCTAGATTTTTTGTCACTCCCTTATTTGGACTTATTATTTCATCTATATAAGCGGCGGCGGTGCTTGGGGTTTATTAACAAATTAAATTGCCAAATATAAATTACTCCATATAAATTTTGTAAATTTTTAAAAGTAATTGATTAAGTACATTAGTATAATTTTTAAATCTCCATAACTTTTAAAGCAGATTTTGTATATCATTAATTTAAGTCTGATAGTATATAAAATCAAGTAATGTATATCGGCTTTTGATGTGCTGGGAGAAATATCAAAATTATGTTATTTGATTTTTTAAGTTGTGAATATTTACGAGCAATGTACACTTAAAAGTTAAAATAAAATGATTCTACTAAAATGATCACTTACAAATGTACAACCAAACTTATTCTATGATAGACTCCTTTTGCAAGAAAAGTGTTGACAATACAATCTCAGAAATATCTAATCTCTAAGATAATATATTAATAGCTCAGACGACATCAACTCTTTCGAACAAGACTCAAACTTAGAACATTTGTTCTTTTCCAATTACAGACAACATAGCTAGGCAATTAAGTAATAATCACTCGATGTAGAAAAACGTGATAAAAATGTGATGGAAAGACTTTAGCTTTTCATGTGACCAAGTCCTTTGGTCTTTCGCATTGAGTAACCACAAATACTTTATGAGGTATCTTCGTTAGATAACCTTTCATTTGGTATTTTCTTCCTATAAATAAGTTGGGAGAGTAGAATAACATACCACAACATACACTCTCTATTCTTTCTAGCTCTCTACATCATATGTGCATTCTAGGAGCATTGTCTAGTTTCGATTATCGAACTCCATCAAGTTCGCCGTGAATAGAGGTTTTTGAGGTGCTTCAACACGATAGGAGAAAGTCTTTTTATCTTTGAAGGCAATACGTCATTCCGTGAGTACTAGCGGAGTGTAATTTGTCTTGTGGAAAGAGCACTTTCTCGACTCAACTTATAGTTCGGTTTGTTAATTATTTTCGTTGTAATTTTTTCTACATATTGTTGTCAGTTTCCTTGAATTGTACTACTCCATCACACAATAGAGTCACATTTGGTGAAGACGAGTTTTAAGAAATGTAAAGAATGTTAATTGGAAATGTTAGTGGAATATGGGCCCACTTTTTATATTAGTTTTAAAATAAAATGTAAGTGAAGTGAATTAGTGGAATGTGGGTCCTATTTACCATTTATGGTTTAAGTTAAATGTGATTCTTATGTGGGACGGACCAAATAGCAAATGTGACTCTTATTGTGGACGAGGTAGTAATAGATTGAGTACCGCCTACAACCTTGAAATTTATCTCATTATTTCTACCACTATCACTCGTGTATATTTGGATCATACGCAAATCTTCGAACCCTTAAACTTGGAGATACATCTAGAGAAATCTTCGAACCCGCACACTCAAGAGGGAAAAATATGGTGAAGAGAGAAGACGTGAAATCGATGAATTATGTGGAATCGTCACAAGGGGAGCTATGGAATCAAGAATCGAGAAGAAAATCAACGATGGTTGATAGTCAGTTGGTCGGGAAAGAGAAAAGTCGCTAAAGGAGACACGATGTACGATCCTAGTATAAGGTATCCGATCGGACGATTTCAAATCGATGAATATGCCAGTGATGGAATGACCACTGGGGGGAAAGAGCAAACCGTTGGAAAAGGCGACGCCAATGGGAAGAGATTGATTAGATCATTCCTTTTTCCGATTAATTTAATAATCGAATAAGTGACGTCACATTTTGGTACAAACTCGAACCAAGATAAAATACTTGATTCTTATTTTCTTTTTTATAAAAAGAAATTAATTTCCTTTACTTAACAAACGGAAACACCGTTATATTACGTCTATATATATTTATACAACGTGGATAACTATTTATAAAATATAGATGTTTAATAACAATGTATAAAAAACGTTCCAATTACATTACACTTCCTATACATGCCACAACTAGCAAATCCGAAAGGATTACCCAAATGCAAAGCAGTTAGTGACCTGACTTGACCGTATACCACAAAAAAAAAAGGGGCTAGCCCGATCACCTAACTCTGGGGAAAGAAAGGAGTGAGTTCGACAAGCTCAGATTATAGTCAACATTAGAGCCTAATTTCCATCGATAAGTAAATGTCATGCAACCTACACATTTTCATTTTTATTAATTATGAAAGTTTCTACACCAACATGATCCTATTCACAAGCAAAATTTAATTTCATAAACAAAAAACCCTAATAAAATCTTATTGTCATTGAAGAGAGGATTTTTGCACGTGTGTCGCATGCACGTGTCCTCCTTCAACAAGATTTATAATTTTTCCACTAATGCAACAAATATTACGAAGTATAATAGGCAAGAGCGGGTCGAAAAACATGGACTATGGACTACTCAAGATTGTTTCTACGACACAATCGGAAAAGGGCGGCGGCGCCACGCATTCATTAGTGGATTAAGACTCTAATCTACTTGACCCCGACGGAAATAAACTGGATCGTATCTAACGACCTAGCGAATGGGAAAAGTACCTACACTTGCATGACAACCAAACCCAAGACAACTTGTAAACTGGGGTTGAACCCCCTTGAACACGGTAACCGAAGGAACATGCTGAAACTTTCCCAAAATAAACAGACAAAGATGCAAAACAAGTGGGGACAAGATGAATATTTTTTTTATTCATTGCCCTTTTTTCCCTCCATTTCGCATTACTTTAATTTCTATAATCCTACACCTCACTTATTCAATTTAACACTTTAAATAATTTCCCCCGTTATAAATTTTGGGCCCTTTTAAAAAATTAAAATTGCCACCGGGGAAAACCATCTTCCATGGAGTAAGATGTATGAATCAAAATTTGCATCCCAATTTTTAGCTACAGAACTTTGTTCCATCCCAATAAAAAAAGGAGAAAAGATTGTTTTTTAGATATTAAACATGTAAATATTGTTGAAGACACCCAACACTTCTTCATCATTGGTCATCATACATGATAGATGTGGGTTTCCCCTCAACAACTTCACATCAATATATTCTCAAGAAGTGATTTAAAAACTCCTTTGAAGGGCTCTAAGCAATAAGTTTTTTAAACAACACTTTAGGCCATTAGCAATGGGGGGCCCGGGGGGCCTTCCCCATCGGCCACCATCGGCCCTTCGGAGGGGGGCCCCGGGCCTGTTTTTCTCCCAAAAAGGCCCATGGCCTTGCCGTTCCCAACGGGGGTCGATCCCCTCCTTGGGGGGGGGCCGACGGGCCCACTTTTTTTTTTTTTTTTTTTCTGGGGTTTTTTAATTTATTTTTTACTTCATTTCTTTCCTATAAATAACCCCCATTCTTCCACCCCCCCAACATCTTAAATCTTCTCTTTTCAATCATTTTTCCCCTGACATTTAATCAAAGTCTTCCGATAGCGATTCCGAGAAATCATAAACCGAGGGGCGCGCCGCAAAGGGGGCCCCCCTGAAAAGGGAACCAGAGGCTTAAGGGAAACCCTCGCCCTAACTGGCCAGGGCCACGTTAGGCTCCCGGCTCTTGCGGATTACTTTGCCGACGCCCCACGGTGGGGCCCCGGGCGGTTTTCCGTCGGTTTTGGAATGCGGCGAGAGCTATTCTTGCGCATCGTTAACGGGTTGTCGGCGTACCGACTTCCAACGGCGGGGGACGCCGCCGGAAAGCCGGGTTGTCCCCTTTACGGAAGTGCACGCCGTGGCTTGGCATACGGAGGTTGCGCCGACATGTTCGACGAATATCTTCACGTCGCGACACACCGGTCGTGATTGTCGAAGAAGTTTTGTAAAGGCGATGAGACTTTCGGCCCCCCCTATCTGCGGAAGCCGACCGAAAGATTGCCTTCACCCGTTGCGCGGAGGACGACGGATTCCCGGTATGTTGGGAAGTATAGTTTGTATGCATTGGCTGAAGAACGTCCGACCGCTTGGAGAGGCCAATTTACGAGCGGGTACAAGGGCACACCCAACCATATCGGGGGCGGTCGCCCCTATGGATTTGGCATCCCTTTTACTGGGGCCCGGGTCGAACAACGACCTTAATGTTCTGCAATCCCGCCTCGTTAAACGACGGCGGGAATGGGCCCCCTTGGTTAACTTCACGCGAACCAAGATGAGATGGGGTATTCTTGGGACGGCATATACCCAAAATGGCCCGTTTTCGGAAGAAAATAGTTGCCCAACCGAGGAGAAAGAGTTATTTTGCCCAACGACAAGAGGCGCCGAAAGGATGTGGAGCGGGCTTTCGTTCCAAATCGCGTTTGCATTGGTAAAGGCCCGGCGCGATTCTTCTACAAGGGTGATCTCACGATATCATCTAGCCGCTATCGTATTGCATAACATGATAGTGGAGAGTGACGATGAAGATGTCACCGACGTCCCGGAAGACATTGGGGCTCCCCCGGTGCGTAGAGTCCCATGGCGGGGGGTACCGCACGGATTCGCCGCCTTTGGCATTTGTTGATATGCGCAAAAAGAGGCCCACAATCGTCTACAACACGATATGGTTGAAGAAATTTGGGGACAGAGGGGTGGCGCTAGTGCTTTATTTTTTAAAAGTTTTTATGCAATATTTTTTCTCGTTGTATTCTATTTTCTAATTTTGTAATACAACGAAGATTTGCGATACTAATATTTTTTTGCATTTAAAATTATTTAATTTAGATATAAAAGTGCTTCATAATTAAAACAAAATAAATGATGATGTGGAAATGAAGTGAAATGGGAAGACCCTATGGAAGGGCCCTTCCATTCTTGGCCCTTAGTGTCGTTTGATATAAAAAAGAAGGGGAGTTCAAGAACCCCCGAATGGCATGCTAGCCAAAAGTTGATACCCTTAAAACATCTAGAGCTTAGAGGGAATTTGATTTTTTATCCAAATCTAAGCTCATGAACTAGTTTAAAAGAGCGGCTTGTTGGTTGGGAGTTCCTTTTTGGGAGATTTCTCTCAAACCGGGCGGGGGAAGAATAGTTTTGGGATAGGTCGCTTCCATTAAAAATGTGCATCAACTCCCAATCGGGGTAAAATGGAAGATCCATAAAAACTTTATATATTTTCTTCACATTTTTTTTAAAATTTTTATATTTTTTTTATTTCAAAATTTTTTTTGTTATTGGGCTGATTAATTTAATTTTTTTTTTTCACTTTTTAAAATTTTTGTTATTGGTCTTGATTAGTTTATTTTTTGTTTTTTTTTTGGCTTGATTTAATTTAATTTTTGTTATTGTTTTGTTTTAAATTTTAAATTTTTTGGCCCAATTTAGGTTTTACCACATCTTGCTTTAAATTTTTCGTGGAATCTCCCCCCCAAAAATTCTTTTGGGAATTTTAATTTTTACCTTTCGGGTTTTTGGCCCAATTTAGGTTTTACCCACCTCTTGGATTGAAATTATGTCGGGGAAACCTCCCCCCAAAAGGGTTATGTCGGGGAAATTTTTTAATTTTTTTACCTTTTTTTTTGGGGCCCAATTTAGGTTACCCCACCACATTTTTTTTTATTTTTTTTTTTCCCGTCATTTTCCCCCTCTCCTTTTTACATTGAATGAATTCACCCCCCGCATTGAAACAAAAACAATGTCCCCCCCGTTTAATGGTTGGGCGTTTTCCCTCGTGGCAACGGCGGATAAGGGTCCCCACTCTTTTTTCCCCTTAACCGGGGGCGGGGGGAAAAACCTTTTTTCATTTTTTTTTAATTTTGTTGCTAATGGGGGGCGAATTATCAATTGAATAGCTAAGCCCCTCGTTTTTTTTAGGCCTTTGTTACTATACAACTGGGGGACCTTTTATGAAAAGAAAAGACCCAAGTTTTTTCCCCAATCACCCCGCCCGTCGGAAATGGGATAAGTCAAATGCTCTGCCTAATTTTAGAGAAATGAAGGTACTTTGGGAAGGAGTACATTGGACTACCCAACTCATGCAATATATGTGGTAATTGTATTGAGGACAACTTGTCTTGTGCAATTTTTTGTCCACATTCGTATTCCCCATGGACAGTAAAAGGGGAATGTGGAAGTAAAAGGGAATGTGGAAGGAAAAGGAGGGAAAAGGGGGGAAAGGGAGGGGAAAATTTTTCCGAAAAATGCGGCCTTTTAAGGAATTTTATCGTTCTTGGAGAATTCACCAAGATTGAAAAAAAACGGGAAGCGGAGGAATTAAGGGAGGGGGCTGGAAAAGAAGAAGAATGGAGGTACTACTTTTCGGGGAAAAGATCCTTTGGAGTAGGATCTTACCCTTAACAAAAGCCCCAAGAAGGATTCTTACGAAAAAAGGGAAAACCCCAAAAAGATATAAAAACTGGGGTTAGGGTTTTTCCCAAAGATTTCCTCAATGAGGAGTACACAATTTATAAGGAGCTGCAACTAACCACTACTTTCGGAAGGGAGACGTGCTATCTATCCGCTACAAAAAATGGAAAAAAATGCAAAAACCCTTGAAAAAGGAAACATGCTATCCTATCCACTACTAGGAAATGGGGGAAAATTTTAATCCATGAATAAAAAACGTAATCCATCAGAGACACGTTCATGCGAGGCGGGTTCCCCCAACCCAACACGAATCCCAAATACATGGGGTTTTTTTTCCACCGGCTGATCGACGATGGGCTTCTGCTAGGGGTCCGATTGGATTCCCGGGGCAACTGGTTGCTCTATTTCTTCAGCCCCAGGATGTTGGGCCTGAATCAGTGGGCTCCCCAGTAACACTAGTTTTTTCCTTTTATCCCAGATTAGTGTCAATTGTCACATATTAATTACAATTTTAATTTTGCTTTATTTTTTGGATAAGGAGTCTTTGTTGGAAAGAGCTTTTGCAGCAAAAAAGGGGGTTTATTTTAGTCTACTCAAGATGAATTTCAATGTTTCGTCAAAGGTTTTGAAAATGCGTTAAAGCGCTGTCTATACAAATTTCTACCCCTTTTTTTTAAAAAAAATTAGTAAGCTGTCTAAAAACGAATTTTACCCCTTTTTTTAAAAAAAAATTAGTGTCTAAGTGTGATGTTTAACTCATAATTGTTAGGGTTATCTTGTTACTTTATATATGCTATTTCTCTTCACCCTACTTTTCCCCATAAAATCTTTTAAATTTCCCTTACGTTGCATTTTTTTTATTTAGTGCAAAATTATAACTCTGCAAATTTTTCAATGTAAATCTATTGTATTTTTTTCAAATTGAATACAAATTGTTACAAAGTTATTGCTCGTTTTATTATTAAGATAGGGTCATGCTCATGCAGACTTTTTTCCATTTTTACCATTTTTTTCCCTTTGTTGGTACAATGATATTGGTGCATCATTGAAAGTGTGGGTCTTTTTTTTAAAAAAATCTTTTCTCAATTTTTTTTTATTTATTTGTCCATCCATATAACTAACGCAACAACCTATCAAGAAACCCTTTTGCATTTTTTCTCCATTTTTCAGCCACAACGTTAAAAAAATAGGCAGAAACGACGTAGTATAATGACAACCAAAAGACCCCCTATTTTTAAAGGTCGAAATTCATGACAAAGGAAATGAAAAAACTATTTTTAAGGGGGAGTCTAGAGATAAAAAAAAGAGAAAAAAAATGTGGAATTAAACCCCATGATCATTTTAAACGTTGTCACTAATTCAAGGCGGGCTGACTCGGTACATGATGCTCCCCCCGACACCCCGGTCGGGGGCTATGGATGCTGTTACATGGGTCCAGAAACATCCCCAAGGGGGCCCCGACCCTTGGATCAAAGATTGTGGGGGGAATCTCAATAGATTAGGTCTGATTTATAACGTGCCACTTTTTTTTTAAATTCGCTATTACTATAACATTTAGAAAAAAATTTTCATCTTTTTTAAACATTTAATTCAGTATCAAGACAAAAATTGATTCTGATGGGATCCGTTATATGTTTCAAGTTTTTTTTAAAATTGGTATCTGGCAATTGAAGAGAAAAGGTTCAAATGAACTATAGTTTCATTTTAGGATCAACCAACACTTTTAAGTATTTTGGTATAAACAACTTCATAATTGTTGGTAACTATAGTATTGATGATAAACGTGATTCTTTTCTATATTACCACTCCGAAATAGCTCTATGCCAGTTTTTCTTATAAATTTTAAGCATGTGGAAATGTCAAAAGATACTATAGATGGATTTTAATTATCAAAATAAACTACTATATTCGTTTGCAAAATGTAGTCTTATTTTTTTAGTCCATTAACAAAAATTAGTCTTATTTATTTCTCAACCTCTCTTATTTTGTTAATGTTGCGTAACCGTATCTGTCTACTACTCACACTATTTTTTGGACTGAGATAGTAAATATTGTGAATTTTTCTAGTAATCCAAAAAAAATACTATCATAAAAAGATTATTAAAATCACTGCTACTGAAACACTTAATTTATCCTAGTATTAGTTAAATTGTAATCTAATATCCATTTATTCAAAATTCTAGTACCACTACCTAAGACCATTAGATTCAGACATATACACTCCCTCCATCTATAACTAATAGTTCAGTAATTTTGTTTTATTCATTTTAAATTGTCTACAAAAAATTATCATCTCCTATTTTTGATACATTTATATATCACTAGCGTCTTGATTAAAAATGTAATTTCAGTATAACATGTTAAAAATAACAAAACCATTACTAAAAATGATAATTCAATGTGAAAACTTCTCATATGGAATCTTCTCATATATCAAATCAAGGGTAAGCTTCAAATGAAATCAATGGATAAGTAAATACTTTCAGATACGAAGATACCGTGAGTTCCACTAATCTCTCTATTTAGGCTAGACTAGAGGACTATTTAGAGCTAAATGGGCTATCAAAAACATTTTTGTCCATTGGGCCATCGTCTTGGTCCGATATTTCAACTAAATGGGCCTCTAGATCGGTCCATTCTTCTTGTCTCACTCATGTATTTCAATTTCAAGCTAAAAATATCCATTGCATGAGTCGTAGATCTGAATTAAATTTGAATTCTCACTTATTATATATTAAGCTTAAGATAACAATTAACAAGCATAATATATTATAAATTTCCGAATTATTCCACTTATTAAGTACTTATCTACTCCCACAAATTTTCAATTTTATCATAATTTATGGAACTAGGGACTTATCTTTCATATTTTAATTTAAAAAGAATTTACCAAGAACCCGAGATGTTGTGGAAGTTTTTCATGCAATAAATAGCTCAAAAGTACGAATCATTTTTTATTTTGAGCAAAGTTCTTAGTATACTATTTAATCTAACAACTTGAAATGGACACTATAAAAATGTATGGATATCGGCGAACAAATATGCTGTAAATTTTGTTCACCAACGATACCGCTAAACCGCTGGATTTAATCAACTTTTAAATTCGTAAGTAAATACATGAGTATTTTTTTTCAAGTGAATAACAACCGATAAATCATTTGAGATTTGTATAGTAGCAAAAAATTATTTCTACTATAATGTAGATAGTGTGTGAAATTAATAGTGTAAAATTTTTAGAGATGTTGTCGGTTCAAGAATTGTCGATTCTGGTTAGTAATCAATGAGTTCAAAAATACTAAAACTATACCGGAACCGATAATAGGCAGTTACGATTCTAACTCAAACAATTTTTTATCATTTCCTTCTGAGTTGCCAAGAGTGTTGCTTGATTTCTTTTTCTTTTTTCTATTTTTGGTAAATTATGGACCAACCAACGACTTAACCGGCGATTAGGTTTTGGGTTTCAAAATGGGTAATCCAATGTGTGAAAGGAATCAAATAAAGAATGCAACTTTGAATGGCCCATCCCTTTCCCTAATTCCAATACTTAAAACTTTCAAACATCGGCTTTTCATAAAGCAAAAAGTGGTCAATAGCCCCACAAAAAGAAATTACACAACTATTTGCTGTTTGTTTATTGAAATCTGGGTTTTAAATGGTTTTTAATTTGGCTAATCATTTTAGTCACTAAATTTCAAGCTTTCATGGGATTGGAGTCCCACATGACAGCTCTTTATTTTAACTCTTTGTGGCCACTAATAGTAAAAAGTTCATCACATTATTGAATCTCTCCTTTTTTTATTGTTGCTTTAATTTCTTTTTGTTCCTTTGTGATCTATAGTTGGACTCCCATATGGATTTGGTTTGAACGTGGAATTTAGATCCATTCGGTGGTAATATAGTGCAAATTACGTTGACAAGTGTTAAAATTTCAAATTAAATGAAACTTGAAGCTCAATTTATTAAACACTCCAAAAAAAATACTAGTATATCACTTTAGTATTTGTAAAATTTGTAAATTTAATGTTCTTATTCACGAGATATAGGAGGAAAAAAAATGCAAATGTGACTACATGTCTCCGATGAGCCAATACTATTATTTATAAAGAAAAATGATATGTCATAAATCTAAATTTAGCAAAGTTTGTTATTTTGGAGTACTATATAGTATTTAACTTGATTTTTTAAACATATAATAATTATCAGTGTAGTACTCGTAATTATTCATAAATGCATCAATGATATGGAGTATACATTTTTCCAGAAATCCGTGAATAATTATAGTTGTAAGACTCTTGTCGTGAAACAATAGACGAAGAAATTCCGACCAGCGACAGATGTTTTGTTATGTGTCATAAATCAATCTCTGTTTGAAGCATGCGATTTCTCACGTCTTTTTCCTTGTTTACATTTTTACTATTCTTTCTTCTTCTGTCCTTTTCCCTTTGCTTTTATTTTACACATTTTTCTAATTTGTTTTTTTAGTTAGTACAATCAATTGGAATTGAAGAAAACAACAAAAATGTTCCATGCTTGCTCTGAGTAACATTACACCATAATTGACAAAAAATTTATATAAGCAATGAATATATATGTATAGTTGTATAGTTTGCTTTACAACAATTTTACAATACTGAATTGGCAATTATATAGTACTAATATAGACTAAAATTGGGGTCACAAATTCAATTTTAATATTCATGATATATTAAGTAATAATGTTAATTATTTTAATTGTAGTTTGTGTATTGTTGTTGATATTGCTAACATAAAGACTAGTACAGGATTTAATTTTAATTGAAACTATAATACTACTATATAATATCTCAATTATAAGTATCGAACTATTACAATAATTTATTGAACAAACATAATAAAAACGATTAAGTTACATAATGAACACACAACTTTTATGTTGGTATTGTTCTGTCTAAACTTAATTGTGACTTATAATTATAATATGTGCATATATTGATTACACACACACACGCATATGTATTAATGTATACATACAATAATAAGAATAAAAAAATTCTTTAATAGTATTATACCATGAATGCATTATATCCATAATTATCATTTAATCGGTATGGGTGAATGTGAATCAATAAGGGAGACTGTCAATTTCAAAAAGAAGAAGTTAATTAAATAAAGATTATTGGGTGTGACGTACTCCTTTTGGTTTGTAATTGAAGTATTATCAGGTTTGTCTGAAGTGTCCTTCTAAATTGTTACTCCACATATTAAAATTATATACGTAGGGCCAAATAAAATCAATAAGGAGTCAAGTATTAATAATTTTGTAAGTGTAGTGAGATTATGGATATTTACTAGTGGCCTCAACATATCTTTGTCTTTCATATTTAATTCAAAAAATTCACATAGTTCTTATAAGTGGTTATGCAATGATAGAAACATAAATACAGACAAAAGGGGAATATTCGTTTAAATATTGCGATAATGCATGATTATGATTATGCATTTGTACATTACATATTTACAATAATGCAACTTATAATAATACTCTCCAGTCTAGTTATTTCACGCTTTTCATTTAGTGTAAATTTGGGATTGATTTTTTAGTATAACTAAATTATAATTTTAAGTGTAATAAGACATAACTTAATAAATGAGCTCTTAACTTAATCTAACATATTAATTAAATGCATTAATTCTAACTTAAACTATAAATAGTGCAAGGAGTTTGTAAATAAAAGCAATCGCATAAGTAACATGGGACGAGTACTACTACAAAGACCAATTAATTTCTCAGTTCCTATGGATGGAAATACAATCATTATTTATCGTTTGTATTTTACTTTATTAAATAAACTCAGAATGAATAATACTACTAATCGTAACAGATATTTTCACATGTGCTTTCATTTTGTATGACCTAGTCCGCGGAATAATGATAATTCACGAGTAGATTTTTTTTCAACGATTAAAACAAACAACTACTCTTTTAAATGTGCAATGTGCAATGTATTTATCTTTATTGAATTGTAGGAAATAGAGAGCGATATTTTAATCGATCTATCACATATTAATTTCATTATAATTATATTGTATTGCCAATTTTCTACGACAGACTAACCCAAGCTTGTTATACTCCAATGGCACGGAAAAAATAAAAAAATTAATAATTGTAATTTATATACTCCTTCCGTCCAAGATAAGTATTGTATTCCTTTTTGGCTCCTATATGGACCTATTTCCATTTTTAGAAAAAGTCATCTCTCTTACTTTATTCTCCACCTACTTTATTCTCTTCTCTCCTCTATTTTTCCTCTCTCATACTTTACTCTCTCCACTTTAACTTATTTAAATACATTCTTAAATCCGGCCCAAAAGAAGTAAGTCACTTATCTTGGGACGGAGGGAGTATCAAATTATTGGTCATTTGACAAAAATATCACAAACTTTCGATAAAGTAAAACTAGGGATGTCAATCGTGCTAACCCGCTTTGGTTTCGGCTAGCCCACTCGGTCGCCGGCTATTTGGGTGCGGGCCATTCGGTTATGGATTTTTCGGGTCATAAATTTTCAACCCTAACCCTAGCCCGTCAGGTTTTGGCTAACCCATCGCTATTCGAGCCTAAAGCTTTCGAAAATAATCTCTTGTATCAAAATTTTCTTCTATAAAATGATTTTAAATTTTAGATACTTTTTCTTTTAGTTTAGAATCATATAAAATCTTCAAATTTTCATAGTTTTCTTCAATAATACTTGAAAATAAGTCTTTCATCTCGATCAACTACAATATAAACTAAAGCTTGTGTTTGTGTCATTATTATGACATTGTTCGTAACTAATTCTTTATGAAAATTAAAAATCATATCTTACGTGAATCATTATTAAAATGATAAATATATTAATATTTTGATAAGTTAGTTCTTAATTTTGTCTTGATTGGCTTTGGTGGTGGTAAGATACTATGGCGATGATGGGAGCATAATAATGAGTTGAGATTGAACTTGAAGCCGATATTGTGGATTGAGTGGAAAAGTGTAGAATGAAGATTGAATAAGACTAATTGTGTAGAATGAAGATTGAGGATTCAAAAATATAAAAAACCCCTAAAACTTAATATTTTATAATTAAAACTTACAACCCATCGGGCCGACCCGCAACCCGTCTGGCCAATCCGCTTTAACCGCTTAACTCATTAGGGTCAACCCGCTTAGCCCGTTTTGTATTCGGTAATAAAATTACACTCTAATCCGCTCATATTATCGGGTTGTTCGGTCACGACGAAGTTTTGGGTTGAATTTACGTCCCTAAATAAAACACACGCACTATTTAGAATATGTATATGGAATGGAACTATATAAAGTATAAACATGCAAACGTATGATTAAAACCATCTAAATAAAAAAATAAAATAAATAACATTCTCGCTCCTAGCAAATCATCCCCAAGCTATCCAAATATCCAACTCTCCCCTCATTTACTTTATAATCGTGACATTTCAATAATTAACATATATTTCATCATAATTTGTAACTTATTAAAGGGCCAATTATTCAAAATATACTCTTTAGACCATACAAGTGTGAAGTGTGACATGATTTTACGGCACATACATGTTTGGAATTTTATATAAATACTAAAGACAAATAATGTCGAACA
Organism: Salvia hispanica; assembly: GCF_023119035.1. NCBI lineage: Eukaryota > Viridiplantae > Streptophyta > Magnoliopsida > Lamiales > Lamiaceae > Salvia > Salvia hispanica. The sequence continues at coordinate 35,047 of NW_025952189.1, read as the reverse complement.
CCTCTTATTCGCCTTATCAATAATTTTTCATAAAACACTCAACTTGAATAAGGACACATCTTTAAAGCTGGTCACTAAACAACAAATAAAATTTTTGCTAATCGTATCTATATTTATTTTTCTCATTCCTATAATGCCTATTTTCTTTTATTATTGTATAAGACAAAATGCACAAAAACTCTTAAAAGATAAGAGTTAAAATAAAAATATATAGAAAAGTCAAAACAACAATCAAACACAATAAAACAATACGAAACAATAACAAAATACAATGAGAAAACGTACAGCCAGGTCCCAAAACACCGAACCAAAACCAAACCAAGATAAAGCTACGAAAATCAAGCGAGAAAGAAATTGTAGATAAAGCTATAATAGTAATCAAAAAAATGATAAGACATAACTAGAATGAACATAATGATATTCACAAGAGATCAAACTAAAGTCTTTCACTTGATACAAAACAAAGTCCTAATAAAAAATGTGATTACTTAGGAATGTGATTATTTGCTCAAAATTGTAAGTAGTGGATGTATGAATAATTATAAAATACTTACTTATTTGACTTAGAGTTTGTAGGGAAAAATAAAAGGAAAAAGAGAATAGTGGAAGCGGAGGGACGTGACGAGGCGGAGGAGCCGTGGGTTGTGGCGTAGCCCCTCTGAAAAGACGTCTTCACCCCAAGGAGGAGGCAGAGGTGGGTCCCCTACTGCCCCACCAACGGTCTCCCATGTGGTCCCACACCTCTTTACTAATGCCACTCCACTTTACCCTACTTCCCCGCCAATTCTTTCTATTTACCAAATTGACCTCCACCAATTTTATTTATTTTCCCCACTCTAATACACAAAATCCACAATACGATGGGTTACGTGTTGTATAAAAGTTTTTACATCATCTACTATGTATTTATGTGGAATCGTTTCATGAGTATGGAGTTTTTCAGAGATAATGAGTACATTATCAATTTATCATCATTTGCAAGATTTCGTACGCATATTATGCATTTTTCATCATTTGCAAGATTACGTATAGTGATATTGCTATACCATCATTTTACAAATTAATATGCGTAAACAATTTCAATCTTCCTATATACGATTTCTTTCTTTTTTGATTGTCATTTGACTTTTAAGGTGCAAGTGTCATTTGAATGGGAGATATTTGATAAATAATTATAGTAACATGACGTTATATTGAATTTGTATCATATGGAAGTGTTGTATGTTGAAATATTTTGAAAATATGTTAGTTGGAAATTAGAATCTTTCTTATCTTATTTAAGGTTTTATGAATAATTTTGGAGTGTTAAACTATTTGTTATTCTACCATTAATCCTTTTATTTTGGTAATTTATAATGAACTGGGGCTCTAATTAATTTAACCAATTAAAGCGAACGATAAAAAAGGTAAAACTCCTATATTCCTAATTATGAAATAGTTCACCATATCATATTTGTTAAACTTGAATTTAAATGCTCACTAAAAAGTTTATAAATCCTAATTGATCGTGATCAACATGTTTTACTACCTCCGTCTATCAAAATTTTTCACAGCTTTGCCAACGGTTTAAGAAATTTTGTAATGGAAAGTAAGTTGAAAAAGTTAGTGGATTGTGGGTTCTACTTTTATATACTACTATTAGTTTTAAAATAAAATGTGAGTAGGAATGAGTTAGTTGAATATGAGGTCCACTACAAAAGATAGTTCTCCAGTCCATGAATAGAAGTCCCATTTGTTTCCGACAAGTTAGAAATGTTAAGAAAAGTTGATGGAAGAAAGTTAGTGGAATAGGAGTCCCACTTATATATATTAATTTTAAATGATATGTGAGGAAGCGAGTTAGTGGAATGTGGAGTCTCTTTACCATTTATGGTAATTATGAACGGACTCCTATTTGCGGACGGACCAAAATGGAAAAACGGGACTCTATTCGGACGAGAGGGTAAAAGTGAAATAGAATAAATTTTGAAGACGAATGAAATGAAAAAAATGGACAAATTTTGATGGATGGAGTAGTAACAAATATACCAATCAAAATCGTTATACTCGTATATACAAATACATGTCCTTTGACCATCAACTACCTCTACTTAGATCATTTTATACTAATACGGGAAAATGGTGAAATAATGAAGGTTCATAACACGTATAGTAATTTATTCCACAATTATTACGCAATCATTCATTTTTATTAAGTAAATGCCCCTTTAAATACTGAATTATACCCACATTTATAATGTCTCAAAATATAATAAATACTAATTTCAACTACTCCATAGCATCGTCTTTGTAGCAAATATATCACGTGTCCATTTTGCTGGCCATGAAATCTTGATATGGCTCACCGATGCCATTGTGTAATTTATGTTCACTTTCTTTGAATTTAAGATTGTTTCGATAAAGGAAAAGATAGTTTTAAAATTATAGTTCAATTTTGATTCCTTACATTTATCTTAAAAATTTTTTTAGTCCTCTAGATTAAGTTTGTGATATTTTGGTCCTTAACATATTATTTTGATATATTTTGGTCCTAAATAAGGTCACAAACTTAATGTATGGAATCCAAAAAGAATTTTATGGAAGATGTAGGATTAAAATTGGACTTTAGTCCTAAATTATAATTAAGTTATTAAATTGATCAAATATTTTGACTATTAATTTTAACAGAAAATGATTATTTGGACCAAAATAATATGTTTGGAACCAAAATGTACCAAAACAAACCAAAACAATATATTAAGGACTAAAATGTCACAAACTTAATGTATATGACTAAAAAGAATTTTAGAGCAAATATAGGAGACCAAAATTAGACTTTAGTCTAATTTTAAATAAAGTGGATTTAGTCTCGAATTTAAAGATATATTCTCAAAATTAAATCCCAATTAAATAAAATACAACCAATTATTATAATGAAAATTCCAAGCTTGAATTAGTGAGCAATTGTGCAATTATTAATAACAATTACCCAAATCTAAATAAATGAATGTAATAAGAAATGTACACAATAGAAAGGGGTAACATGGTCATTTTGCACACCTCGAGCCACCATCGTCTTCCCTGATCAGCAGCAATCACAGTGAACACATGACTTAAAGCGCTCAAACCCCAAAAACAAGAACAAAATTAAATTAAAATAAAATAAAAAAGCAAAAGCTATCGCTACCACCAATCACTCTTCCATGCTGCACAATTTTTCGCTCCTCTCACGAAAGAAGCCAACCCATTTAGACAAATTCTCTTCTTTTTCTGCTGTTCCAATCTTTCAACAGAAAACAGCCTCTCTTCATTCCCATTTCTTTACTCCTTTTTCCCCAATTCTCTCTGTCGCTCAACCTCACTGTTGCTGCCCCTTTCCCCCCTTGATCCAACTAGAAATAATTCCATTTGTCTATGCCGCAGAGGTAAATTCTTGCGTGTTTTTGGGTATTCACTTACCTCCCCTCCCAATTTCTGCTGCAAATAGTGTAATGCTTCTTTTGATTCTCTGCCGCCTCTACGGTTGCTATAATATCCTTTGAGCTGTGGCATCAACAAAATCGGCTCTTGTGCTTTTTATTTGAATCAATGTCAATTTTCGCTCTGATTTTTATGGTTTGTTGCGTGGAATCTAAGTAAAAGTAATTCGTCTTGTCGCCTTGCTTTTATCCTTTCTTCCCTAATTCTAGGCCAAATAGATGCTTGGATATGTAAACGTATAACAGAACATTCTTAAGCGGCTTTTTCATTTTTTTTATCTTTGTGTGTTAATGCGAAGAGAGATGGAGACATTTTGCTGATTTGAGGTGGGATTTTCAAGTTCGCATTTTTCCATGGATAATGTGATGGGTTGATGTTTTGGAGTGTTTGTCATTTCATGATGTGGGTATTTTGAGATTTTGTCTCATCAATCGTTGTTGTGAACCATTTGTTTATTTATTTTTGGGTTTCTTCAATGATTCGGTCTCTTTAAAATTTTTTTAGTGTTTGCTTCTCTCAGAAATTTGAACTCTGTTTATTATTTTTGATTGTTGTGTTTTTAGGAGTTACAGAACAGCAGTCTTTTTGAAAGTTATGTGCTTTATTGTGTGAATGCTGCAGGAATCTCTTGTTCTTCACTCTATTAGTTTCATGATTTTATTGAAGTTGTGGAAATGGAATGCCTTTCGCTTCAATTTATTGTTATCCAGAGTTTTGGGTTGGGTTGTTCCATTTATGTCAAGGTTTTGATTGAAGTATTAATGCATTGTGGTTATAATTCATGTTTCCTTTGTTTGAACTACAGTGAGCTGATCTAGTTGAGAGAGGTACCACTGATGATACATGGTGGTTTGATATGGAAAGGATACCTGAGTTGCATTCAGTTCCCAGGCTATTGCCTGTTGCTAACAAATCCCGGAGCACCCTCCCAACTTTATCGAAAGAAGAGATTCGGAAACCATCCAGATTGCGCGACCCTCAAGAGTTGGATTCCCATGTTCCTGCACAAGCATGGAAGGGGAAGAGCTTTCTACAGGAGGATGATGATGATGAGGAGCTGATGCCTGATGTTCTTTCCTTCACAGTCGGTGACGATTCATTTGAAGAACCTGGCTCGACATCGTTTCATGGAGTGAGTCATCCCCCAGAACCGGTGGATATGGACATGATGAGGCCCGTGTATATGCCAATCGGCAGAAACAAAAATGATGGAAAGTGTTTGGCTAAAAGCTTTTCTAAGAAAGGCCCTTATCTGGAAGATCTCTCACTCCGTGTACCACCTAGCATCAAACAGTGCCCGCCACTACTGTCGCCAGCTGAGAGCTTGGTTGAAGAGCATAACGACCTAGCAGCTATCTCGTCTCCATTTGCCGCTTCCGTCCCTCACAAAACACTGAAGCGAGTCCTCTCCCAGAATCTGAGGAAAAGGAGTGCGTTTGGGATGCTTCATTACCTCCGAGCGGGAATGTGAGTCCACTTAGCAGCATCGACAGTGTTGGCGTTGCTAGGGCAATGAGCATTGCGAATAGCTGTGCCAGCACATATCGAAGTGATGGGATAGTGAGTGATGGCATGATCAGTGTCGACAGAAACTATGAGAGTACAAAAGGGCATCCCCGGGGATTCTCTTGAAGTACGAAAACCAGCCTCAGCCGAGCTAGTGATAGCAGTGGCCTTAGTGATGACAGCAACTGGAGTAACATCACTGGCAGCGCGAACAAGCCTCATAAAGGAAATGATCCCCGGTGGAAGGCTATACTTCATGTTCGATCACGGGATGGCATCTTGGGCATGAATCATTTCAAGTTACTGAGACGACTTGGTTGTGGGGATATTGGGAGTGTGTATCTCTCCGAGCTGAGCTCAACTAGGTGTTTCTTTGCTATGAAGGTGATGGATAAGGCATCTCTTGCTAGCAGGAACAAGTTGAATAGGGCACAGACTGAAAGAGAGATATTGCAGCTGCTAGACCATCCATTCTTACCAACGCTGTACACTCATTTTGAGACCGACAGATTTTGTTGCTTGGTCATGGAGTATTGTCCTGGAGGAGACCTGCATACACTGAGGCAGCGACAACCAGGAAAACATTTTTCTGAATATGCTACTAGGTATGTTTACCTTCAATTCATTTCTCAACATAACACTTTTTGATGCTTTTGTTTCAATGGGAGACTTCATCTTTCCTGAGGTCTTATATATCCATGTGATTTTGAAGTCTACATATCATGATGTCTCAAACTGCAAAACCGCATCTGATATCTCAGTAGCACTTCATTGAGCTCTTTCCCTCATTAAAGCAACCTATTTCTTTAATGTTATCGTGAAGATCCTTCATGGCTATTTTGTGAGCTTTGGCTCATCACTACTTAACTAGTTTGAGAACATTCTTGTTACAGAATATACATAGATTTCTTGCTTGGAATATATAGTTATATACCTCAATTGAGATGAGTTGCAGATCCTAATGCTAACCTTAATGTACAAAAATGTAATTTCAGATTAAGATATGAAATATTATTTGGTTGTCTCTCTTTTTCTGCACATTGAATTATATGATATGCCTTCATGCTTCTCTTTCTAGTGCTCCTATTAACTTTAAGGTTGTGTTGACAAAATTAAATACGGTAATCATCACAAGATCATCCACACACAGTTATGATCTTTAATGTATAAATTGTTAATTGGAGCTTGTTATTATTTAGTCATCCTCTCTATTATCTGCATAATGATAGAAATCTTGTTTTCTTATTTTTCCTTTTCATAATTGTTTGTGCAATTGAATCAGGTTTTACGCGGCAGAAGTTCTATTGGCTTTAGAATACCTTCACATGCTGGGAGTCGTATACAGGGACATGAAACCAGAAAACGTCCTAGTTCGTGATGATGGCCACATTATGCTCCGGATTTCGATCTCTCCCTTAGATGCGCTGTTTCCCCGACCCTAATCAGAAATTCTGCATTAAATTCAGATCGAGGATCTGGATTCTGTGTGCAGCCAGCATGCATTGAACCAACATCCGCCTGCATTCAACCAACATGCTTCCTTCCCTCGACTCTTCCCTCAAAAAGTAAGAAAAAATCCGGAAAGTCCAGAACAGAAGCTGGGATGCTATCCGGTGGCACCCTACCTGAGCTAGTTGCCGAACCTACCGCAGCACGGTCCATGTCATTCGTTGGCACCCACGAATACTTAGCTCCTGAAATAATCAAAGGCGAAGGTCATGGCAGTGCAGTGGATTGGTGGACCTTCGGCATCTTCTTATACGAACTACTCTATGGCAAAACCCCGTTCAAGGGGTCAGGAAACCGCAACACTCTTCAATGTAGTGGGACAGCAGCTGAAGTTTCCAGACTCGCCTGCAACGAGCTATGCCAGCCGGGACCTCATCCGCGGACTACTTGTTAAGGAGCCACAAAACCGGCTAGGGGTGAAAAGAGGGGCCACTGAGATTAAGCAGCATGCGTTCTTCGAAGGTGTTAACTGGGCTCTGATACGGTGCAGCACGCCACCAGAGGTGCCGAGGCCTGTTGAGGCGGCGAGTTTCCTTCGAAGTTTGGGCAAGTGGACCTGGCTAGCAGCATGGGCAGTGGGAGCAAGAGAGTTGTAGGAAATGACATGAAATCTGGTGGTAAATTTCTGGATTTCGAGTTCTTTTAGCTTAGGGAGGGCATATATATGTGTTGTTTTATGTATTTTGTGAGTACTGTTAGTTGTAGTTGCTGTGATACTTGAGCTTTTGTTTTGATGCAATTCGACCATCTTTTTTACCACTAGAAATTGGATCAAGAATCTCAGCATGTAATGTAATACTACAATCATCTGTTACCTATTTAAATCCATTTTGGATTCTTTTTAGTACAACTCAAATTTATTTCTTCTTTACAGAAAGAAATCTGATTTATTGTGCCACAGGCCCACAAAAGTTGTCACTCGTTCCAAATTAATGTGATAAATTAGGGTTTAATTCTGGTTTATGATCATAATAAAATAAAGATTAAAGTTATGGGTTTACTCTTTTGTATATAAACACAAAAATAAGATGCTAAACCATTCACTAGAACTAGAATAGTTTCTCTGTCAAGCTTTTAGTTTAAAGTGAAGGATCTTATTGTATTGTTTCCAAAGACAAGTATATGTATATTGTATAAGGGTCATAATTATATTTTTATATTGCTACTTTTTAGGCTTAAGCAGTAATTTGGCTGGTAAACTAGAAGAAGTTATTCTTGACATTCTGAATTTCATATGGAGTATTAAATTGAACTATTAAATATTAATGTTTAAGAATGGGACTCCAACCCTTAATCTTCCAAAATTAATTCAACCATGGAGCCCAGGGAAAAGGGTCCTTTGATTCCTCTTGTTCTGTATTGTGACAGAAGACAAGATATGGTGGAAGTAAAAGGTTGAAGTTTCTATTCATACTTCTTCTTTTGGACCCCTTACAATTAAAATTACATCATCTGTCTCTCTGTTTGGAGTATAGATTTCAAAAATGCCAAGATAGTTGAACTATGATTGGTAGAGCAACTGTTGAAGTGTTGATGTTGAAACTATACTAGAAGAATGAAATGTTTGTTTGCTCTCTTGTTTTTAGCTAAACTGAGAAACTTGTGTTACATTTCTCCAATGTATTTTAGGAAATTTTTACCCTTCAAATTATTTGTCACACGTCTTTTATTTGTTGCATGATGCCTATATGAAATAGGAACATAAAAAATTCCTAATGGACTCCTAATCAGACAAGTCATCCTTATGCTTCCTCCCAAAATAAAATGTAAAAGAAAATAATTGTTTTCTCAATAGTAAAAGAAGAAAAAAAAACCCAAAGTGACATAGAACACATGTATAGGATTAAAAATAATGTAATTGAAGAAATACAATATAGGGGAGCAATCAACTATGCAAGAAACTCTTTTTCCACAGACGATTCTGGCTTGTGGATTGACACAATCTTGAGCTATATTGGGAGGGATATTGCAGATTAGAAACAAATTAGAGGGATCCATACACATTGTAGAAAACTCTACTAGGAAGAAAGAAACTAGTTCTGACGACCTCTCATCTCGATTATCAGAGATGAAGATTAAAAAAAGTAGTGTATTTTCACATAGAGGGCGCGGTTGTGGATGCAGTGGGGGAACCTGTTGCATGCTCCTCGTCGGGGAAACCAAATTCTTTGAATATACCCTGCAAGAACCAAAACGATGCACCCACTGAGCATCATACACAACTTAAGGGGTCGAGGAATCATATCTCGGTGAAGAGGCATACAAACATACCATTGCATCATTGATTGCACAAGTCACACAATAATGCTCCTGCAATAAGCAATGAGGTATTATGAACAGGTATAAATATGTTCGGTATTAAAGACATTTGTGGAACGTGATCTTTGGGCATGTCAAAAACACACAGAAATCTAGTTCAGACTACTATTGTAATTATATAAAAAAATATCTAAAATAAGGAAGAGGCAAAACATTGCACCACTGTATTCAAAGAAATCATTTCTGACATATGGTTATTTGACATAAGTAAAAAAGTGAAAAGATGCTTGCCTGCATCATGTACCACTCTTCAAACTCATCGAACAATTCCAACCGTTCAATCCTATTCCAGGAGATAAGAATTATTAAAAGAGACCATTGATGCATACAAGAAATTTAAAAAAGGGTAAACAGTTGCTTGAAAGTAAATCATGGATCTGCAAAAGTACTTGATCTTTTAAGATTTATAGAAGGCACTTTCTGATAATCGATACATTCATAATGAAAGGGGGAAGGTTTAACTGAAACTTTTCAGCCAATTGACAGTCCTACTCCTAGTTCCAGGTGGGAGTGGAGAAGGGTGCTAAAGGTGGTGAGGCGTGAATATTTGTAACCAGGCCTCGAAAAAGGTGGATGCCCAGATTCATTTAACTCAAGAAACCTAAAGAAAGATGCCTCCTTATCTCCTACTACAACCCAAAAGAACATGTTTCTTTTTATGTTTTTATTAACTTGGCTCTTGCCACACTCAGGACACACCCATTCTCCTCCCAAAAGAACTCTAATTAGATTCCCTGAATGGAAGCTTTTTAATGCCGAAAATGGGAGAAACGGGTTTGGAAAAGAGTCACTTCAAATAATGAGATGCGAATTAAAGATGCATCATAAGTGAGACGCGAAACTGAATCGCGTCAGAGTAATTCACGTCTCATATGTGGCGTGATACAGTTCACGCCTCACTTGCAAAGCATTTTCAATTTGCGTCTCATTAACTGAAGTGACGTGATTCCCCATTTTCGGAAGTAAAAAAGAGCTCCAATTTAGGGAAGCTAATTTGTGCATGTAACCCAAATGAGAAATTCATCGTGATGATGAGGGTGGCAGGTCTAGGTCTGAGGTATGAACGGATGTCAAATTTGCTTTAGGACATAACTTCACTGCGATACACGCATGATCCAGGCAAGGTGATTATTGAATTAATAAAAAAGAGCTTGTAAGCTGTAAAAAGTTGAAAAGCCTAATAGACCTAGACTTAATAAAATTACATTATAGCAACAAACAAAGGTATAATTGCCTCAAAGAAGTAAGAAACAGTTAATATAGCATTAAGATATTCGTAATAGGACTCAGCAGTTTTCTAGCAATCACAGTTCTATCAATAGATTAGGCAACATATACCTGCTTCTTTCCTGGGCATCAATAAATGTGCTGTAAACTTTCAGCATATCCCAAGCAACAGCTCTCTATGAGACCCCAACCAATAGATGGATAAGATATAAGAAAACAGAAAAAATCTAAATTGTACAAAGAAGAAAACGGAAAGTATCTAAATTGTACAAGAAGAAAACAGAAAGGATCATGTATTTCATAAAAATTGGGGGATAAAAATGATTTCTTCATCTTAACAAAAAAAACAGAAAAAATAAGAGTAAGCTGTGATATGTTCGCTAAATAAATCCTCATAATTATAAAGAAATGACATTCGAAGTCTAAGCAAGTTCATGGAGATACACATACAAGAGCCATGTCTATCCAATAGAGTTTATGCATTATATGACTTAATTTAACCAGAGGCAAAATTATATACTAATGCTGCCATAAGCAAGCAATCATGAGTAACACTTCTGTAAAATACTTTTCAGTAATAAAACCACAACCAATTTATATACTACAAGATATGTCCCAGGCAATATCTCCATGATTAAGAAGAAGTCAAATATCTACAAGTCCACCCTGAAAAAATATAACTTGGCAGTGGTTCATTCTTTCATCATAGAGCAGCAGAAAAACAAATGTATTTCTTAGAAGATTTGCACCCACCTTCCCTCTATGGCTAACTAAATAATAGAGATTCACAAAACCAAGTTACAGTTACTTTTTCTGATATTCCATATCCAGTTTCTTGGCAGCTTGTGTTGTTGCTACAACTGTGGTATCCATTATTTCAGTCTCCAACAATTATTCCAATGATTACAAAGAGGGAGTAAGTAGAACAAAATAGATTGGGATCGTGACCAAGAAACACTAGTTTTTCTTGGTGGGGCAGAAATAATATGTTCTCAGCTTTATATTAAAATTCTGAAAGCACACGCCTTTCTGACATGTTGAGGCTTAAATTAAATCCCATCTATCTAAAATCTAAATAAGGCAGATAAAATGATACTGTAGCAAGGCAATACTCATTTTCATCTCGTTCAGATAGATTTTCAACCTAAGACATTCCAAAAATTGCATCCAAGCCAGTCAAAGCTACAATAATTTGTGCTTTTCATAACTAAGATACTCCAGATCACTGAGATAACAAATTAAGCTATGATTTCTTTAACTTTCCGTTTAACAACGTAAGACTGTTAAATCAGATAGGATGAGGTCCAAATATGATTCAAATTGGTTTTCGTAACTTTTATGTAAATACTTCAGAGTTTGTGCCTTCATCTGCATAGCAGGAGAGGCAATTTCTTGACATCATATTATATATAACTTGGGACCCAGACAGGTTGTGCCATAAAGAGATCATACCTGCCATCCTTGATCAAGAAAAGTTTTCCTTCGCCTGCAATGTCGGTGTATCATGAAGGCTTAATAATCCGCATCCTCGACTCTGAGATGAAAAAATATCTCAATTAAATGCCACGTTGTTCACAATATCTTGAGGCAGGACGTCTCAATTTACTTTCATCTAAAATAAATGAGTCCCCATGAACATGACATTGTTAAATTCAATGAAACAGAGATAAGTCGGGGATAGAGACTTCACAAAAAGGAAAGAAAAAGTATTAGCACAATTTACAATTAAAATGGATAACAATATGCTACCATGAACATAGGTGCAACAAAGGAGTACCCCATGCAATAGTATATCTAAGAAACAATGTGCAAGGAGACCAGTCTGACCACAGAATCTTATAAATCATTACTGAAATATGAACATTTTTGGTCTCAACTCATAAGCATTATGGATCTCCGAAAATGCAAAAAATAAAAAATAATAATAATGAAAAAACTATAGGCAATACTTTGATTCGACATCTTCAATAGTTCAATTGAAGGATAGTAAAAAACTATTGACTAAACTGTGAGACTTGTAGGAACCTGATGCTTGAAATGAAAACTATTTGATGTCAAATTACAACTAATTACTGGCTGCAAAATCTCATACTAATTTGAAGCAGAATATTGGCCAAAACTGACGGTTCAGAGCAGCCACTTAAGCCAAATAAATACAAAGAACAAAAATTGGCTCCACCTATACAAGGGTGATTAATATTACAAGATAATGAAACACTACCTCCAGGTTCATTATCATCTGTTGCCCAAAAGCATCATTAGGATGAATCTGTTGGAATGTGAAACATTTTGTCATGCCATTGTTGACCAAATAACCAAAGACAGGAGAATATGATAAAATAAGAGGACAAGGTAGAGCAAGTTTAATATATTAAAACTAATAAAATACAGCAACATATAAGATTTAAAAAGAATGAAAAATCTCCCCCAACCTGCTCATACAAGAAAAATGCCGCAGTAGAAAAAGTTCTAGACGCCCAACTAACAACAGAACGGCTTGATTCTGGATCCAAGTATATTAGAACGCATTCTGCAATTATAAAAGTTGGCAAACTGAAAATAGCATTAGAACTAAACAGCTGAATTTTCAAATTTTTATGTGGTTCATGGGGAGTGTGTGCAGTAAATGAAAATAATTGTCAAAGTATATATGCATACCTAGGGTCCATATCAGCCAAAGAAATCATATCGTCAAGTTGTTGTATATCACGCAAGTCAACAGGAGGAGTTTGTAGTGATCTCCAGACACTTCCCCTTTCTCTGAACAAATTCAGGATTGAATTTTATTTTTAAAAAGCATAACCACACACAATCTTCTATATCAGTACCAAAATGACACATCACATTAAAGAAAGATATAAAACAAACAAGTGTCATATTTAGTCGTAAACTCACATAACCTAAACTGACACAAAATCATAAATAAGCTATCATGTACCCTAATAGTTAGAAGTTTGAACAATAGAGATTCACTCAAAAGAGGCCCTTTTAGCCAAGCCTCAGATGTTATAATTATGAAATAAGATAATCAAACTTTAACTATTCACACAGTTCATCTCGCAAATACAAGTCAACTCTAGGAGGCTTCCATAATATGTATTTACATTCTTAAGAAATTACAATAACGTTTTGTGGCTCCTAAACAAATAAAAGGTAACAAAAACCAGAAAATATGTTATTTGTTTACAATAAAGTTTCAAAAATCCTTAAGGAGGTAGTACCTATTGCCCCAACATCTACCAACACTATACTGGAGAACGAGCTTTTAAAGCAGAACTATATTCTAAGCAAAGCCAGAAGGTACTCCACACCAAACATAGAAAAATGACAAGGGAGAAATGAAAGCATTTTGTTCACTAGAGTCTCATGATTTGTAGTAACATATATAATGCTTGCTCGTTTTCTTGTACAGGTTCCATAACAAACTATCGCTAAATCTTTTTGACTCGTTAGGGGACAAAAGCAGGGCTGGATTATCAGTTGTTTCTTGAAAAGATCTGAAATTTCTTAAGGTCAAAGTATTGCATAATATCCCAATACCTTGAGAGATCAATGCAGCTTCACCAACTTTGCCTCTCAGCTCAGATGAGTTTTCAATGATAGCAGCTTTCTTACTTGTCACCTAATAAATGCAGCACCATGATATGAGAACAGAGAGCTGCCAGATAAACTAAACGTCAAGAGTTTAAGAGATGGATTTCATTTCTATTACAAGAAATAAAGCATCAAGGGTAGTAATACAATTCAACTCTGAAGCATAGTGGCAGCGTCTCCTATTCTTCCAGAGATATGTTCGCTTATGTTCTACTTAAAAAGAACATAATGGGAGAGGAAGAGAGGGAGAACATGAAATCTCTACCTCTTTGAAATCTAATTCCACGTATAAATGAGGCGCATTCCCTTCATCCTGTAAGCAAACAGAAATGGTTCAATGGAAAAATCATGGCAACTAATTGCATCTGAGATATAATAAAGAGTTGTTTATAGCTGACTTTTTAGCATATTTTATTTTATAGCTTCAACTTTGATTTGATCTTGAGTATAGTCTGGGCTTTGAGAAAATTTCAATTATACCCTAGTTAATAAAACTTGACGCCGGCATATGACTGGGATGATTATCCACCTAAAAACAGTGTCATTCATGTTCACATCATCAACATAAAAACTGCAACAATGTAAAATACGGTATCATTTTCTTCACCTTGAATCAAAATGAGGATCGGTTCTTCTCCATGAAAAATGAACAAAAGCGATTAGGAATGCAAAAACCAAAAAACCCAACTCCCACCCTGTAATGTCTGAATCATCATACTAGAATACCAACGAGACGATGACTCTTTTATTTGATGAAATGGACACGAACGACATAGTTCTCTATAGAGGTGAAAATTTAAAAATTCACCTCATTTTACTTATCAGTTATCACCCCAGTCACAATTTCGGTGCCAGTCTGACAGATAATTTTATCGAGCTACAATTGAAAACTTTCTCAAAGTTCAGACTATACAAAAATAAATCAAAGTTAAGACTATAAACTGAAAAAGGCTGAAAGTTCAGGCTATAAACTATAATTAAACCCATAAATTATTAGCAATTACAAACAGATGAAGTGCAGCTACTAAAGCATCAGAAGGTGTATCAAGAAAGACAGCTAAGACTAAATGATAGATGTGATTCATGTGAACAGTATAACTAACTGATAGATGTGATTCATGTGAAAAGTATAACTAACTGATATATGTGATTCATGAGAAAAGTATAAGTGGTGATATACTAGTTGAAGGATCCTTCCAGTAATTAGTAACAAGAAATAAATAATATCTCACATGAAAACTCAAGCACCTGCAACTGAAAATATGTAGTATCAAAGCCAGCCCCAAGTGACAATATTTGCTTCTTGCCTTTCTCTTCCCCATTTATCTTGCAGTCAAGAAATTTATAGAGAAGCTTCCGGAGAGCTGAATAACGAGCAAAGTACCCTAAAACATAATTTGCAAACAAAATCATGAAAACTGAAATGCAACAGACCTTGAAGTAATAAGTTTGAAAAATTAGGAAGCTTTAGGTGAAATCCAAACCATACCACGATTTATAATAGGGGATCTCCTGATGGGCCTTCTAACAAACAAATGAATGTAGTCATCTGTCATGTATCCCTTTTTAACGCAAGACCTTGTTACAGAAATCAGATAGCATTAGCAGCGTAGGGCAAGGTAGAGCTACGCCTACCGGTATACTCAATGCAGTGGGTCTTTATAGAAATGAAGTTTCAAAACCATATCTGAAATCTGAAATGGGGCTAAAGGAGCACTCATAATATCATGACACCATGGATGGCTTACTTTTTCAATTTGAACATTAAAGGAGGGATGTGTATTGTGTAGTATAAGTTAACCAACTTATAAGGGAGAAAAGAGACAATGGTACAATTTAATTCAGATGGGCACTCCTACTACCTAGGAGAAGTTCCACGAGTACCGGAGATAAGCACCAGTAAATTGTTGTGAAAGACTATGCCAAACAAGTGAGGAATGATGCACTTAAGGAAAAACGAGAAGGAATAGTACACTACAATTCAGCTTTATGCTCCTACTACCTAGGAGAAGTTTGGAGAAAACAAACCATAAGAACCAGTAATGTTACATACTACATGACTAATTGGAATTAACCCTCCATATTCACGACCCCTCTCCCCCTCGAATTCTTAACCTGAACCGGCTACATAGTAACAAGGCCACAAGAAGAGTGACCGAATTACACCGGTCAACATCTCCCTCGCCTTGATTGTTAACAATTGGCCCCACCTTTAACCAAACTAGTTCAAATCAAAAGCTAAATTGCTTCAGTTTTACCATGACAAGTTAAGTGTATTTGAGGGAGAAAAATTGAGGTAATGGCAATCATCATTTGCCCTTGGAAATGATAAAAAAATACTAATACGCATCAAACTTGACCAATCCAACCAAAAATGAGTGGAAATAACAAACTACGGAGTAGTACAAATTTAATCGCCTTCCATATCGTTTAATACGCAGTTCCCCCGCAAAAGTCGCGTGCAAACGGATAAAACTTTGCATCTCGTAAAAAATGGAAAGAGAAGGCAACATAAGAGGAAAGAGAGGAGCTTACAGCTTGCTAGCGGAGGCGTCGTCATTGGTGGCTTGAACCGCCTTTCTATTGCTCCGCCAATCCGCCGCCGGTTTCGCCATGAAATCAAATATCAGAGGAAAGAGGAGAATGAAGATTGAGAGGAAGAAATTATAAAATGAGGTTTAAATTGGTTCAAATTTATACTCCATATATATTCAAAGTTAAAATTTGGGGCTTTTAAATTCGTAAATTTAAAATATGTAAATATTTTTATTTAATAAGTAGGAAATAGAATAAATAAAATATTTTGCAACAGTAAAGCAGAAAAAGAGATTCATTGCATTCTACAAAAAATAAGAAGGGGGCCTTTAAATCCATAGAAACCCATCCCCAAATCCTAAACTTTGATCCCTCAAACCCTAGATTCTCGCTGTATTCGAGTAAAGAAGCAACCAATTTCGTTGAAAATGGACATTGAAGAAAGGCAGGCGGATCACATAGACTATTTTGTGAAGAAGGCTTCGACTCTGAAGGGCCCGGCACTAGCAAACGTCGTCGTCGAGGCCACCTCGCACCCCTCCCTTTTTGCTTTCTCCGAGATTCTCTCAGTTCCCAGTGTTCTCGAGGTATGTATAGCTTCTTTTAGGATTAGTGGTGCTTTCCAGTCTCCATTCAAGATTTAATTTTTAGTTTTGCTAGTGAGGTTTGAAAGGTTTCGCTTACTATGATTTTGGTTTAGTGGGGTTCAAGGTTAGTTTTTCTTTCTTTTTTTTTTTTTTTGTATTTTTAATGTTTGTTTATGAGGAAGTAGTTGCAGAATATGACTTTGTATTAGTTTGTCAAATTTTCTTGTAATTTGTTGCACTGCACCTTTGTGCTTTGTGGAATTGTCCCTTGTCTTGCAAATTGTTGCTAGGAGTTGATAGGAAGGAGAGTTGGCCCTTATATGATATTCATAATGTAAGTTAATAGGGGGATTTGTTATTATAAAATGGTGGAGAAATGTGCACTTTTGCAGAGTTTGAACAATGACATGGGTCTTGCTTGCTGATAAAACTGCAGTAAAAGCTGTGATTTTTAAGAGTTATGATTGAAATTGCTTGTGTTTTCTTTATCTGTTTTTGGGCGGGGGAGGGGTCTTGGTTGGAAAAAAAAACATATTGGTGTCTGACGGAGTGTTTGTGGAGGCAAGTTAGATGGCCAGTCGAGCTGTCTCTACCAAATCAAAGTCTTAATCACCTTTAATACATAGAGCCGGAGGAAGGATGGAATCACGGCATCATCTTGTCTACCACGTGCAAAAGTCTCTAACGAGTAGTATTTTAATAATCTTGATTTCATTTGTGTCATGTTTGCTCTCCTCTATATACACATATATAATTTGAAAATGTATATTTCTTTGATGTGTAAATTCCTTCCGTCAACAAAATGTATACAGCCATTTCTTTTGGATGTCCACAAAAATAAACTTTTCGCTTTTAGTACATGTCTCAACCTTATAAACATAGCTTATTACAAAAAGAAAAAAAAACACATTTTGCCTACACAGTGAGACCTTTAGTAACTTCACTGGCTAAAAACACAGCTGCAACTATTTCTTTAAATGTGTGCCAGTCAAATGTTGTATACCATTCGTGGATGGAGGGAGTATGTCCAAAGAGAATAATGGTGCAATAAGGTAGTGAAAATGTGGCTGATGCATAGAGAGATATATACTTCTAAACTCACATACTCCAATAAAATTAAAATCGATCATAAGTGAAAAGGGATAAGAAAAGAATATTTTGTTATAATAGTAGTTTCTAGTAACAGCCTGTGGTTTTGAGTTGACAGTTGCTAAAACCTAAATAAAGCTTGTTTTACTTTGAAGTTCTTAATCTGTGAATATATATGTGCAGCTTGAAGGAACTGAGAATAGTGCCTTCCTTGATTTGCTTCGCATGTTTGCACATGGTACCTGGAGCGAATATAAGAGTAAGACTCGTTCTCCTCATATAACCAATTTGACAAGGGTATAGATGTCACCCAAATTGCATGATCTCTTCACTATGTTGTTTCCTTCGTGAAAGTTATTGCACTTTATTGTCCGTGCTCCGTGTTGGATCACTGATAATCGCCTGTTTTCTGGCTAAAGTTAATTGGGCTGCAGATATCATCTGGATTGACTGGGTGTGTAATTTCCTTTATGTTTCATTCAGGGAGCTTGTATTGATCGTCAGATAAAATCTTTTTGTGCTACTGGTGCTTTAGTATTGATGATCTGGATGTCTTGCATAGGTTAGGGATGCTCACACCATGATAACACTTGCACACTGAGCAGTAATGTACTCTTCAAAAGATTCTCATTGTTTGATTATTTAACATACTCTACAATCATACCTGATTCTGGAAACTGCTTCAAAATAAGTACTCGCCAGTTGAAATCCTACTCTTTATAGGACTAGAAGCCTCTGGTCTGCTTCAAAATAAGTACTCGCCAGTTGAAATCCTACTCTTTATAGGACTAGAAGCCTCTGGTCTGTAGTTCATAAATGTGCATACAGTGGAAACACGTGCACTAGAATTCATGCAGTCAGGCTGAATGTTATTTGAAAAAGACAATCCAGAGAACTCTGCACAATGAAATTTAGTACTGCTTGCAAGATGTATACACCTATTATTTAACTAACAGCATCTGGGCATTCCTATGTTTCTGTTACTTCTCTTCAACTGGCCTATAGTGTCATTATCAGTGGGGTTATTGCTAGTGGGTGTACAATGCCTTAGAAAAAGGAGAGCCTTCTACTGAATGTTGGCAGATGCTTTAGCTAGAGCTTCATATGTTTGAATTATGGTGCTTACACTGGAAAGTTCTCCCTTTACATATCTATAGATGGCGTTTTTTGCTTATCAGTTTTACATTCTTATGTCATGTGGCAGATTCTGCTGGCCATCTTCCAGAATTGGTTCCTGATCAAGTTCTCAAGCTGAAGCAGCTGACTGTGCTTACTCTGGCTGAGACAGACAAGGTAGCTTCTCATGCATTGTCTGAGTGTAAGTGGGTATCACAGACTTTAGTTAGTAGTCCCTCCGTCCCACCGAAGATGACTCACTTTCCTTTTTGGTTTGTCCCAACCAAGATTACTCATTACTAAAAATAGGAACGTCTTTATCTCTACTTTATTCTCTCAACTCAATACACAAAATTAATTTGCATAAAATCCTGCCGCGCCAAGGAAGGGGTCATCTTCCTTTGGGCGGAGGGAGTAATAGATATCTTCTACCTCATTTCATTGTCAGTTATCACTTCTTCTAAGTGAATATATTACTCTCATCCTCGAATTAGTTACATTACGTTTTTTGGGTTTGATCTAGAAGAAAGTCCTAGTGGTTTGATATGTCAGTCATTATTATATACTCCCTCCGTCCCATAATAGATGTCACACTTTCCTTTTTAGCTTGTCCCATAAAAGATGTCACATTTCCTCTTTTGGAAAAAGTTCTCTCTCACATTAATATATATAGACTATATTCTCTCTCCACTTAACACACGAATAACTATCTCCTAAAATCTTGTGCCATTACCTGCGTATGTCATCTATTATGGGACGGAGGGGGTATATAAATATTCACGTCAATTTGGAATTTGAGGATAATTTATTTTAAAGAAGTTACAAAAGTGGCGCAGTGTTCTGAAGAGTCCATTGGATACATTCCGGAACTACTACTTGTTCATCTTTTACCACTATTTCCTATGCAATTTTACTCCGTGTGTATAAAAAGATTGTCTTTTTGTATAAATATGCGTCACCAGCCCATTTTGACTATTTTTTCTTTTGGAACATGCTAGATGATGCAATTTTTGTGTGTTTAAGAAAATTTGTTATTTCTTTGCTTGACAATGACATATTTTGCTGAGATATACTGGAGGCTGTTTTTCAAGTGATGTAACTGCTATTGTTTGAATCTCTGATGTCCCCATTCCCCTAGGTATTGCCATAGATACATTGATGCAGGAGTTGGATGTTTCAAATGTTCGTGAGTTGGAGGATTTTGTCATCAATGATTGTATGTATGTGGTAAGTGTTTACGCTTTCTGTTCCAGAAAATGTACATTTAATGGTACTTTATTTCTGAGATGAACTTGCCGCAATAAAAAAATTTCTGTTGTTTGAGACTACCCTTTCCACACTTTTGTTAGCCATCTTTCATTTTTCTTTGTGAGTTTCTTTGTGCTTCCTGTTCGAATAGCATGCATTAGCTTGTTATCTTCAGTGTGAAGTTGGTGAGATGAAATTTCAATGCTGATGTTCTTGGTGTTTACACGGCAGGGGATAGTTAGAGGAAAGCTGGATCAGTTGCGAAGATGCTTTAAGGTCTCACTCTAATAACATAATTCACGCGTCTAGTAGCTTAATGTTTGACTGGTGGATTGTTAAATCATTCATCTTTTGGACCTGTAGGTGCAATTTGCAGCTGGGAGGATATCCGACCCGGACAGTTAGGCAGCATGACTGACATTCTAGCAAACTGGTACATGTTTCTCCCTGTGAGATTTGAATCTCAAAGCTGATTTATTCTTGTACTAGTTTTAAATTCCAAATGTGTAAGTGACTCTTCTTTGGCTATATCTTAGGCTGACTACATCAGACAACCTTCTTGTCTCAATTAAAGAAAAGATCAATTGGGCAGACACTATGGGTGAGATGGACAAGAAGCATAGGAAGGAGACAGAGGATAGGGTAGAAGAAGTGAAGAAGACACTATCCATGAAGGTCTGTTAGAGTAACCTTTTTTCGTAAAGAATGTACTGCTCTGTGTTTCATGAGGTTGTTTCCTTCATAGTTCATGACACAATACTTGTAGCCTTCATAGAAACCTGAATGCCTATTTGAACAGTATATGATTTGTTCTGGAGGCCTGGGGTGAAGTGACGTCTTTCTTGTCCTGTAGTTTGAAATAACTTAAATGCTTCGTGACTCGTGAGTCCAATTTCCTAATGGGATTGCTTATATGATAAGTTGTAACCATTAGTTGCGAGTTGATTCAATCTCAGCTTTAGCCAACTTAAACAGTTGTTAAGAGTGGTGATTACTTGCATCTTTCTTAATAATACTTCAAAGGATGCCCGTCTTAGTAAATCTTTTAGATGTATAACTGAGGTTAAGCTTTTGTGTTATATCTTGTATACATCTTTGGTCGATGTTGTCTTACTTACATTGTGGCAGAAGTTACGAACTGTGAGCAGGCAGCCATTGACTCTCGAGGGCATGAAGAGAACTTTTCTGAACTTGGTGGAGTAATGGACTATGACCATGATCGTAACCGGCCAAAGAGGTAGCCGCCATACTTCTATTATCTCAGGCTTCTGCTATGAATGTTATTATCGTCGTTAGCCTTCACAACTAGAGAACGTTATATATTCTTGTTACCAGCTGTCTCCACTATCCAACTGTTTCAAACCCATGTGCAGGAGACGACATCCCATAGGTTGAGGAGATAGAACTGAGAGAGGGTACTAGGCTACTCACCATTTTGCATTCAGGTCCGCTCGTGGAGATGCGGTGATCCCGTGCATTCTTTCTCAGCTCCGTTTAGACGGAGCCATTTTTATTATCTATTAGCCTATTGCAACATCTCTCATTGTGTAGAACAGTTGCTGTCATAAACTTATGTGTGGATATCTTTTATTCAATTAATTCATTTCTTATGGCAGCCTAATTGTCTTTTCAATTCACCAAATATCAGTTTTGTGATTTGCAAATTTTGATTTTTCTAGTTACTTTGAATAAGTTATCAACACGAGTAGCTTCCATTTTGGGAAGGCACACATTTGTGATTGATCAATTGCATAAGCACATCATGATTGTAACAAAGTAACTTTGGTTTTGGAAATAAAGTAAGCTTTTCAGTTGATGATATGATAAGTTGGAATCATTAGATTGGGAGTTGGTTTCTGTCTCAGCTTTGGCCAAATATACGGATTAAGTGTGATTACTTATCCTTGTTAGCAAAACTCCTTTTAAGTTTTAATTATGCATAATTGAGGTAAGGCTTGTACTTGCATTTACAGAGTTCATCTCGATTTTAAAGAACTTCGTTAATGAAAGGGATATTGAGACTAATATCTCGAACTTTCTAAAATTTGTTTTTTCACTAACATTAACCTTGACATAATACACGAACCTAAATAGTTGTTGGAATTTTCCACCGCGACAAAATGACGCGTTAAAATGAGATGAATAATCATATATGGCTTCTAAGGACTTTGTCATCACATCATTACCATTTTTCAAGACTAACATTATCCGATATGATGTGATGGCAAATGTGATGTCATTCCTTCGCCGATTTAAAAATTGAACAACTATTATCTCCGTCCACAAAAATGACGAGTTGTAAATGACACCTGTTTTATGCATAATTTGAGAGAGAGAATGTGGTGGAAATATTATTAGTGATTGTGGGTCCACATTTAGAATGATTTGTATGGGTAGAATATGTTTAAAAGTTTCCATATTTAGAATGGTCTAATTTTGGTGGACGGCCTAAAATGGTAAAATTAGCCTATTTTTTGTAAATGGATATAGCATTTAAGTTCGTGATATTATATGATAAATTTAAAATTCTTAGGAAAAAATAAATTTTTGAAAAGTTTTATGATATTATATATCAATGCTCCTTAATGAAAAATACACATTTATAGACAAACACAATGACTATTATTCTTGCACCTACCGAAATTGAAAATACACATTTATAGACAAACACAATGACTATTATCCTTGCGCTTCCATTTCGCTACACAACTTTTTGCATCCCTATCGTATATCTTCGATTTCCGATTATCTCATAGAATGATATCCTAATATTTACAAGTTAATTCATGAAAATAAATATGATCTAAAACGTAAATATACATAAGAGTATAATTGAAAGAAAACATGGATCCTAAGCATGCTTCTAAGGATTAGAATATAATAATTTATGATATTTAGATCTTATCTTTGTAGGTGTGGATTTGCTACTCACACAAGCCACCAAAAGAACTATAAACCTTGCATCTTCTAGCCATTTCCCTTATTATAAGTTTGAATAATGTGTGGCCATCTATTTGTCAAACTCTTATAGCCTCGGAAAAGAGAAAATATCACATAAGGAGAGATGTCGATGATCTCAAAATCCTTTCAGACGAGGGCCAAAATTGCTAGAATTATGAACTCGTGGATATGTGATTTGATTTTCCCCTTCCCTATTTATGTGATTCACACGTCTCTCGTTCCAATCGCGACAATCACGATCGTCGTGATTGCAGAAGACCGTTTACCATGCCTTTCCGAAAGGCTCTTTGGGTTACCTCAAAGCCTTCTTAGGCCAAACAACAAAACATGGAGAAAATACGTGAAAACAACAAAACATGAGTAAAAAGCCTAAATCCACCGTGTGGGACAAAGTTCGTGTTCAAATAGGACGAAACAATGAAAAAAATTGCACTTAGGGCCAACCCACTGGGTTGAACAAATAAGAATAGTAAATAGAGAGAATCAAATTAGGTCCAAAAATTCATAATAACTAATTTTAGAAGAGGGGCAAAGTTTCATACAATCACTCCTTGCTCCACTTGTTTGCTTCTTCTTTTCACGCTTCTCCCTTCATCTCCAAAACAGATGAGGCTCAAACTCCTTTTGAGTTAATCACAAATCCCTAGGACAAGGATGTGGGAAACTGACACATGAGCTCTGGATCTTCAACTTAATTGCCATATACTTAGTACTCCGCCCTTAATGATTCTTGATATTATCAGTGTTACTCATCGCATGTCTCTAGTTCCAACTACGACAATCACAATTGTCGTGATTGTAGTAGAGAATTTCTTCCATGCATTTCTTAAAAGACTCTTTGGTTGGCCGAAAGTTCTTGGGCCTACAAGCAAAAATGCATGAAGGCAACAAAACATAAGGAAAAGGCCTGCCAGGGGGTAAAAACTAACGAAAACTTGGGAAATTGACATAAGACTTGATGTCATAATTAAGTCAGATACTATTCTGTATATTATTCCCATAAATTACTCCATGTGTATAATTTTATTTCTTATGTAAAATTAAATGTGTTCTAGCTTAGGAATAATTGTTGAATGTAGTCTTAATCAAATTTATTTTTTTCAGTAAAAATATGGATTCTACATTGAGTCCAAATCACTACCAATTTTTGGTCATTTGTTAGCTTTTCTTTTAGCATGCTTTTAAATACTATTGTAGTATTGTTTTCGTTACTATTTCACAAATTTTCCATTTATAAATAGAAGTAGCACATGCTACAATATGTGCTTTACAAGCTATTGAAAAAAAAGTTAGGAAAAGTTTAATAAAACACACCACAAGCCAATGAGCTGTGCGTAGATATATAACAAAATACTATGATGATTGCATTGCATTACATTACATTACAATTACATTCATCTCATCTGTGATTGAATGCCACCTCAAAAGGTAAATTTCTTTTTCATCGCCTCTGGTTTTAGATTTCCTACAATTCAAACGCACCGAGAGAGAGAGAGAGAGAGAGAGAGGGGGCTGACCAAGTTGCGTGAAGGCTTTGTCTTTGCCTTTTCTCACATCTTTGATTTATTACTAGCCTGAATTCTGTCATACCCTCAGCCCATTTTTTCTTCTCTCTCTGTGTGTATATATAAATTATAGCAATCAGTAAAGCTTTCGTCTTGTGCCCATCCGTATCTTGTTTTTCATCTGGTTATATAATAAATACTATATATGTGTAGGTTTAGACGAACTTTCTTGGATGCAATTCGCTTCAGGAGGCCACAGATTTGATGCCCAGATGAAGAAAGGAGATTAATGGTTTTCAAGGGTTTTGAAGGAAAAAGCAATTGAATTGCATTTTGTGATTGGGCATATACGCCATCAGTTGGCCTCCTTCATCTTGCATTTCATCACAAACAAATATAGGCTTTGATTAAGGATTTAGTCAGTAAGTTCACGATTAGGCATTCCTGCTAGGTTAACTTTTGGATTGAACTAGTTTCAAGATTTTGGTTTTGATAGGAGTTCATCTCCAATTGATGAGCATATGCTTGTTAGTCAGTAGTGTGTGAAAGATTGTGCCTTTTTCAAGATTGAGCATTGTGGTTTATTAGAATGCTGTATTGGTCTTGACTGAGTGGTGTTGCTGGTAGAAGAGTTGAAATCAATCGAGAGGAAAGAGGTCGTGAATCGGGTGCTGTTTCTCTGGTTATTAGCAAGCTTTAGATGTCGGGATTCAGTGCATAGAATCTGTTGTTGTGGCCTTTTAATTTGTATTTAGATCTCCT
Source organism: Salvia hispanica (assembly GCF_023119035.1). Taxonomy (NCBI): domain Eukaryota; kingdom Viridiplantae; phylum Streptophyta; class Magnoliopsida; order Lamiales; family Lamiaceae; genus Salvia; species Salvia hispanica. Next base: position 9,630 of record NW_025952189.1, on the reverse strand, counting down.
GGTGAGGCTAAATCAAGTATGTAGAAGAGTGCGGAGGAAGGTTGTGAGGAGGGCAAAGAGAAAGTGGGTATCCCTGAGATTGAAGAAACCACGGCTTTGGATGTGAAAGATGTGCTTGATTGGATTAAATTACCTGATGATACAGTAATTCAGCTTTTCTCATGTTTGAACTATCGTGACCGGGCTAGTCTGTCATCAACCTGCCGGACATGGTGGAACCTAGGTAAATCTCCTTGTTTGTGGCAGGAATTGGACCTCCGGCCACATAAGTTTGATTCTGCTGCCGCTTCATCACTTTCTCCAATGTGTGTGAATCTTCAGAAGCTTCGGTTTCGAGGTCCTGAATCTGCTGATGCTATCATAGCTCTTCAGGCTAAAAATTTACGTGAGATCAATGGAGACTATTGCAGGAGCATGACTGATGCAACACTCTGTGTGCTTGCAGCTCGACATGAAGCACTAGAGTGCATTCAAATTGGGCCGATTTCTGTGAGAAGATCAGCAGTGATGCTGTAAAAGCAATTGCGATTTGTTGCCCACGGCTGAGAAAACTTGGGATCTCAGGTATTCAAGAAGTGGATGTGGATGCTATCAATGCTTTAGCTAAGCATTGTCCGAATTTGACAGATATTGGGTTTATTGACTGCCGAAAGGTGGATGAGACTTCCCTGGGAAATGTTGCTTGCTTCGCTTCCTTTCAGTTGCTGGAACAACTAATATAAAGTGGAATTTGGTAGCACAACACTGGGGTAAGCTGCCCCACCTGATAGGGTTAGATGTTTCTAGAACAGATATAAGCCCAAATATAGTTTCAAGACTCTTCTCATCCTCAATTAATTTGAAGGTCGTATGTGCCCTAAATTGCCAGGCACTTGAGGCGGATTCGACCTTTATCTCTAATAACAACCATAGGGGCAAAGTGCTGCTGGCTATCTCCACCGATATTCTTAAAGGAATCGGTAACCTATTTGTCGAGACTCAAAGGAATGACAAGAATATTTTTCTGCACCGAGAGAATTCTAAGAAGGATAAAAAGTTAGATGAGATCTTGAATTGGCTGGAGTGGGTCATTTCCTATTCACTTCTACGTATTTCTGAGAGCAATCTACCTGGTCTGGATAAATTTTGGCTTGATCAAGGCACAAGTTTACTACTTAGTTTCATGCAGAGCACCCAGCGAGGAAGTTCAAGAAAGGGCAGCCACGGCTCTTGCAACATTTGTTGTTCTTGATGATGAAAATACTAATATTGACACTGGAAGGGCAGAAGCAGTTATGCGTGATGAAGGCATATGCCTTCTTCTAAACCTTGCCCGATCATGGCGTGAAGGACTTCAGTCAGAAGCTGCTAAGGTAAAGTTTATAGTGTAGGAGCTTTATGGATTAGAATATTAATGCTCACAATTTTCTTCCTTCTTTGGCAAAGGCACAACCTATAGGGGTTTTTGATAATCATGCATCAAGTCTTCAAGAATTATTGTATTGTTAGACAAAATTCATGCTTTAGTTGTATTTATTTTACATGTAGGCCATTGCAAACTTAGCAGTGAATGCTAAGGTTGCAAAGCTGTGGCGGAGGAAGGAGGCATCAGTGTTATTGTAAAGCTTGCAAGGTCTGCAAACAAATTAGTTGCAGAAGAGGCTGCAGGAGGGCTCTGGAATCTTTCTGTTGGTGAAGAATACAAGGTTTCCTTTTGGGTTTTGTTTTTTTGAATTTGAAGTTTTTTTTTCAAGTTCTAATATAAGTATTGTATTTAGGGTGCCATTGCTGAAGCTGGTGGAATAAAAGCTTTAGTGGATCTTATTACTGGTGGTGAAGGAGTCTTGGTATCCTCCACAGTTGTTTGATCCTATTCCTATTTGCACTTGTTTGTGCTGTTGTAGTGTCCTGAAATGGAACATAAGCCTTAGGTACTAAAACTTGAGTTCTGGCTGATTGCTTGATTGATTTCAGGAACGTGCAGCTGGTGCACTGGCAAATTTGGCTGCAGATGACAAATGCAGCATTGAAGTTGCTTCGGTCGGTGGCATACATGCCTTGGTGACACTTGCTCGAAATTCCAAGGCTGACGGAGTGCAAGAGCAGGTGGATCTGTGTTGTATACAATGCCCATTAGTTATTGGTACTTTTTGAAAATCATATTCTTTGCTGAGCTGTTGTTGTAACGTTTGCTTAGGCAAAGCTATATTCTAATTGGTACACCCAGTGAGCTGTTTACAGCACTGTTTCCTCCTTCATAAAGTATCCAAAATAGTACTACTAACAAACAAATCTAATTCCTTAGATGAACTTCCTAGATTAGTAGGGTGGTTTCAAGGAATCCTCAGTTGATACTGGAGTCACTTTTTAAATGACTGATGAACTCATGCTTAATATGCCGTGGCAGTATTTGTACACAGTTTGCTTATTTTCGTTTCTTTTGTCAATCATCTTTAGCTAGTTTTGCCTTGAGGAGCAAGTTGCCGGTTTTAACTAAACAGTCACGACTTAGTAAACTGTGCCTGAACGTGTGGACTGTGGTTGAAGAAAATTACTCCATCCATCCCTAAATAATAGTTCAATTTTTCCTTTGGCACCTCCACAAAATTAGTCATTTTCCATTTATAGACACTACCCCACATCATGATTACCTTAATATATCAACTTATTTACACTTTCTACCACATGGCCCACCACTTTTTTTACTCACAATACATTTATTAATTATCACTAACACTACCTTCAAGGTCTTCACTCACAATACGCTCAACCATTTTTGTGAAAACCTGTGTTGCTCCCCATTATACCTATTGTTTGGGAATTGGGGAAGTATTACATAATCCATCTAATATAATCTTTGAGGGTCATCCAGAACCTCATTTTAACCGTTTCTACCTTCCAGTCTTCATTTAACACTACTAATTCTGTTTTGCAACTTAATGGATCGTATCTTCTGAAGTGTGTCAATTTCTAGTCTATTTCTTAAGTGAGCTTAAGATGTCATTCAAATATTTTTCAGATGCCACTTTAATATCAAACATTCACCATCCAATGCAGAAAAGGATCTTTTTGCATGCTTCTCACTTGTATCTTTTGATTCTATTGTCCAGGCTGCTAGGGCATTGGCAAATTTGGCTGCCCATGGGGATAGCAATGGTAACAATTCTGCAGTAGGACAAGAATCTGGAGCTCTTGATGCTCTTTTGCAACTTACTCGATCACCAAATGATGGTGTCAGGCAAGAAGCTGCTGGTGCCTTATGGAACTTATCATTCGATGACAGAAACCGAGAAGCAATTGCTTCAGCCAATGGAGTTGAGGCATTGGTATGGCATTTTTTTCAGTTTTCTTATGACCTTGTTGAATCATTTCTGGAAAACCTATAAAGTTATGGGTGAGGATGCATGTGTATGTGTATTCGACTATTAGTGCTTTAGGGGTGAGGATGTATTAGTGAAAGCTAGCTGATACAGAACCTATAAAGTTTTCATTGTGGTGTCATTATGTTAATTTCTCTACAAATTGTAAGGTAGTGACATTATTGAAACCTTTCAAAGGCTGTATTGAAATTGTAAACTGAGTCAAAGTTCATGAAATAGATTTCACTTAACCAAGTGAACTTCAATCTACTGTTTCAAAACTTGTCATTGTTAGGATCTGTAGTTGAACCTGAACTTTAACCTGATTTTTTAGATAGAACACATTTTGCTTTTATATAGGATGCTACTGTATAATATTTTATCTTGTGTATGGCCCATAGATAAGGGATCTTACTGTTGGTTTTGCGGATCTGTTTTTCCTTCCACCTTTGAGTTTTTCACAATTTTCTTATTCTAACATCTCATTCCATTTATGCTCGTGCATGCAATGTGTATGGAACTGCCAATAGAAGAACATGTGTATGGAACTGCCAATATAGTTCTTCATAGTTTCGAGCTTTCCATATTGGTACCTGTATCACATGATACCAAATACCAAATACCAAGTGGCTGAATATGCATTCATATTCAATTATGCATCCATTTCTTGCTTTAACATTTTAGTCGGAAAGATAAATTTTTCATCTCAATCGACTATTAAATTCTTGTCCTGTTCTAGGTTGCTCTAGCAAGTTCCTGTTCAAACTCTCCTCATGGCCTTCAGGAGAGGGCTGCTGGTGCTCTCTGGGGATTGTCTGTGTCAGAAGCAAATAGGTATGTGCTCGTATAACTTTCTTTTGTTGATATTTCTACTTTTAATGATTAAATAAGTGTAGGTTCAGGTTATCGATCAATAACAATTTATTTGTAATCCGACAGATTTGATTATGTATTGAAGACTGCCAATGGTTCACTGAATCCGTTCTTTGCTTCTTTTTTCTTCTAAACATTATTGAGATGTTCAATCGATCGAAATTAACTAAATATGTTTATTTATATGCTGGCCACACATAACTTATTTGTCTTTTTTTATTTTCTCTTTCCCTTGTAATAGCATTGCTATTGGTCGTGAAGGAGGCGTACCTCCACTAATAGCGCTTGCTCGATCAGATGCTGAGGTATGTTTACCAAAAATAATCAGTGGAGAATTTAAATACTTGTTGGTCTAATTAGTTTTCCATGTGACATCGACTTGCTTTTATGAATGAGTGATAACCATAATCCGAATTTTTATCTTGATGAGGTCAACATGTTTTATCAGGTATACTTATGTTAGTCATTTTTACTAAGACCCGTCATTAGAGAATGTTTTGCGTATTATGTATGATTTTTTTAATGGAAAGAGTTTTTGGTTGATATACAATATTCATTATTATTGATTTTTTTCTAGAATGCAAGGCTTCGTTATCATTTGGGGTGTTGAGTTACCTCCTAATGGTCATGTATCTCTTTCAAGATTGTAACATCATAACTCCGTGTTACGAGATTGCATGTCACATGCTTATTTAACTTAATTTGGCCAATGAAATTGGCAATATATATTAACCTCTCTCCATACTGTGCATGGAATGATAAGGTCTTCTTCTATCACCAGCATCATAAGAAACTGTTATTATGTACACTTTGTTTAAATCTTTGCAATGTTTCTTCTCTTAACTGTTACATTAGTTCAAATCTCGAACATGGAAATTCTCATAACTACCAACCATACCTTCAGAGATATTGCTAATTCATTTTCCACTAGTATCGAAGTATTCTAGGTTGATACCGTTTACCAAAGTGTCTTGATTTTTTATACTTAAATTGGTGTGTTCTAACTCTCAGGACGTGCATGAGACCGCTGCAGGAGCTCTCTGGAATCTTGCTTTCAATCCTGGCAATGCTCTACGCATTGTGGAGGAAGGAGGAGTACCCGCTCTTGTCTATCTTTGTTCTTCTTCTGTATCGAAAATGGCGCGCTTCATGTCTGCACTCGCACTGGCCTACATGTTTGATGGAAGGTATGCAACTACACTTTTAATTTGAAAAGGTGCATAAAAAAGTAGAAATTTTTTTATAAAAGCAAATATGTTTAATGCTTTTGACCTATGCAGAACGGATGAAATTGCCCTTTCGGGGACACAAAACATACCCAAGAATGTGAACTTAGATGGTTCAAGAAGAATGGCCATGAAGAACATTGAAGCTTTCGTCATGACATTCTCTGACCCTCAAGCGTTTTCAGCTGCTGCCGCATCATTAGCCCCTGCCGCTCTGGCTCAAATAACTGAATCGGCTCGCATTCAAGAAGCAGGCCATCTCAGATGCAGGTGCACTCTCAATCCCTGTTTGAAGATTTATCATCTCTGATTCCAATGTTATGTGACAATTTATCTCTTACATGTCTGATATTTTCCTCGTTGGTGGCACAGCGGATCTGAGATTGGAAGATTCGTTACCATGCTGCGAAATCCTTCCCTCACACTGAAGTCGTGTGCTGCATTTGCTCTCCTTCAGGTAGACAACAAACAACTCTCGATTTTCATTTTTTCCAAAATAGAAAATTCAGTAGTGCAACCAACACTTGATGATCTGAACTTGTTTAATGTGGCAGTTTACGATTCCCGAAGCAAGAATGCAATGCATCATGTGAGCCTTCTCCAGAACAGTGGAGCTTCACGAGTGCTGCGTGCAGCAGCAGCAGCTGCAGGTGCTCCACTCGGTTAAAATATTTGCACGCATTGTTCTAAGAAACCTGGAGCAGCACCAGACGGAGTCGTCCTCCCTCTAAAAGAAATGGAGCAGCAATCATCCACCATGGATAACCATTTACTAGTAATAACGTCGGTTTTTCTTTTCTTCTGTATCTTTTTGAGGGTGAGAGGGATGTTAGAATGTTGAAGATGAGATGATGTAGTTTGTTGGGATGGATCTGTATTGTATAAAGGCTACTGTCCTTGCTTTGGTTTTTTCTTTTAATACTGGTTTTGGATTTCTATGGAAATATATTGCATCATAATGTAGTTTTGGTGTCGCACTATAACTATATCACTACTAAATTAATTCGTCCATTTTTAATTTCTCAAATCTAATACTTCCTCCGTCCATGAAAATAGACCCATTTGTGGATAATATGAGTTTTGATAGAAAAGAAAAGTAGTTGATTTTTCTGTAGTTAGAAACGATTCCATTATAAGAACATAAATAAACGACAAAACGACTCAATTATGTAAATTGAGAGAGTACACTGTTTTGGTTGTTCCAATATTTCCTATCTTAATAAAAAACACCAACAACTAATTGGTAGGGATAATAACTTATCTAGGTATGAATTTTATGGAAAAAAAATGTCATTTTTTTTCATAAAAACATGCCATTAATACAATATTAATATAATTACAACAGATGATATAAAAGTATATTCGAATCATAAACTAAAGCAAGACAAGTCAGCCAGCCATGGCTACGAAAATTTTGAGGTCCAATTAATTATGAAAAATCCCATTTCCCACTCTTTAAACCCTGGCTATGCTACTCCGCCGAGCCACCACCGTCTCCCTTCTCTTCTTCTCCACCTCCGCCGCCACAAAACCTTTCGCCAAAATCCCATGGAAACACCGGTCCAAAATCATCCAAGAATCGCAGGCGGCGCTTCTCGACTACCTCCACACCACCCGCGCTCTCCCTTTCATCTACGCCGACCACATCTCCAGAAATTCGCATCAGTGCCTCTGGAACGTCGTCTCCAAAATCCCCTTTTCGCCTCACAATTTCTCGTGCTCCTTCCAGCGATTCCTCAGGTACCATCCAATCAACGAGCTCGATTTTCTATTCGAAAGCATTGGATTGAATTGTGACGAAGAGAGCGAAACCGCGCGTGACATTTTGCCTAAAAAATACGTTCTTTATCTCTGATTGGAAGCGTTTTGATGTGGTCTGTGCATTGGGCGGGATGGGTTTCCTTGGAAGAAACTGGGATTGCTGTGTAGAGATGATTGTTCGGTGTTCAAAGTCGATCCGTCGCATTTGGAGAGGAGGATTGAAGAAATTAAGTGTTTTGGGTTTAATGGTGTTAGTGTGATTGGTATAGGCTTGGCCTTTCCTCAAGTTTTGTATAGCAATGCTGATGGATTATTGGGTGATTTGAAGATATTAATGTTGGATTATGATTTGTTGAGTTGTGTTGATGAGAATGTGGATGCTTTGTTGGAGGTTTGTGAGAAAATCAAGCTGTTTTATGACTTGGGTTGTGAGATGGGGAAAGTTGGGGAGTTGTTGGGAAGAAGCAAACACATATTTATTGAGTACTCGAAAGAGCATCTGATTGGCAAGATTGAGTATTTTTGTAGGTTGAATGTTGGGAGAGTTCAAGTTGGGTTATTACTTTTGTCAAGACCTGAGATCTTTGGTTTTGATCTTGGGGTCGGGTCATTTCAGTTTCGGGGTTTCTGGCACACTTTGGAATGGAGAGGAAGAGTTAGTCGCTCCGAGCAGAAGTACCCTCATGTTTTTTGGGGGGAATAGATTAGAGAATGTGCCTAGTGTGATGAGGGCGATGGATATTGGTGAGTGGTTCTTTTGAGAGACTTCAAAATGGGGGTCCCGTTTGTTGACGTTATACCATGCCGGGAAGGGAGGGCTGGATAAGCACTATGAAATTGAGGGAAAATTTGAAGATAAAAAAAACGAGGGCATATGAAAACAAAGTTGATTTCATACACACCGGGTTTTGGGAGAACGATTTGCAATTAAAGCCTTGTCTCAAATGCACAGCCCCGCAGTGAACTGCACAGAGGTTCAATCCTTTCTCCTGGGGTCAATACCCAGACTCTGTGCTATATTGAAGTTTGCGCCAAGGGTTCTCAACCAAAAAACCCAGCCAACTGGAAAAAAAAATCGAGTTCTTCTGCAATGAAATGGGTGCTTCGGTACTTAGATGTTTTCCCCGGGTATCTTTGTCAGATTGGAGAAACGAATCAAACCAAGATTCAGATTCCACAAATGGCTAAAGGAGCAGGGCTATTGTAAAAGAACTACTCCATGGCCACCATAATAGCCACTAGTGAGAAAACATTCATTGCTCGTATTTCTCGTATGAACCATGCTGCAGCAAAGATGTGGGAGCAGCTACAGAAATAGATGGAATTGCAGAGGCTCGAGTTAAGAAGGTATCAACGGGTATTTCCAGATATATTAATCAGCCCCCTTAGATCGCTCAAAACTGGTCAGGTTGCTCCATCCACGAGATGGAACTCCAATGATATTGTAGTATCTGTAGGCAACCGAATGTCATTTATAATTGGTTAAATGACTTGATGGAGCTCGAGGTAGTGAGGCCGAGCAAAGTGAAAAAAGGTTTTCCTTGAGATGGGAAACACCATGTATTAGTGAACATCCTGATCAATTTTGCTCATAGATTTGGTTGTTCATAGTCATGAGCTGAAAGACGCTACCTTGTATACACGAATGTAGCCGCTTTGTAAGATTCAGTTTGCAATAGAATTGATTATTGCATTAATTCTTGGAACTAGTGAGACAGAAGAACCTAACTTGAATCTTTCTTCCTTGCATAGTTTGTCTACCCCATATAACTCACTTCGTTGATGTATTAACTGTATCGGTATTCCAGTAGTAGGCTGCAGCATAACTTCATGGAGTCGGTGTTCGTTTCCCCCGTCCCCCCTGCATTCAATTATTTACTTTGCTGTTTCTTTTTCTGCATCCCGGTTCGGACACTCGTGATGTTTGCAGTTACCAATATTTATGTAACTTTGAACATTGTCATCATGTAGTTTATCTGCTCATCAACTAATGTGTATTCATTTGAGTGGGCTGATTGTCAAATACAGGCTTTAGTTATCTTCCTTCCGCTAAAACTTCTCTCTCTATCAATTAGCGACTTTCCTAGTAATCCTAGAGACATAAAATGGGTAATCGAAGTTGTTGAATCAATCACAAGACAATTCCATTGTAGTTGGATCCAAAACTCTACTCTTCTCTTTGTGGTATCTTTTCACTTGTGTTTATTTCCTCTTGTCACTTTTAATTTATTTTTCATTGTTATATGCTTATTACTTGTAAGAACAAAACCATTTCTCTTGGATTGTCTAGATAGTAATCGAAATTTGTTCGTGGTACTTGAGTTGATACAATCTTGTCTCTGTGGGATACGATACTCTTGCTTACTAATTGCTACACTAGCCCCGTACACTTGCGGATACGATACTCTTGCTTACTAATTGCTACACTAGCC